>NC_132901.1:24172231-24282231 GCF_030463535.1 Salminus brasiliensis | reverse complement strand
TCCAGAGCGACATACAAGATTACTCGTATTACAGAGGTGGGCCAATGCAGTGTTAGGAGTCTTGCCCAGGGACTCTTATTGGTGTACAGCAGCATAGTCACCCAGACCGGGAATCGAACCCCAGTCTCCCACATGGTGTGGTAGCTCACTATACTATACTATAGTACTATACTATACTATACACTATACTATAGCTTTCATTGCCCAATCTGGAATCCTAAATACAATAACCGACAACCATAATGACGGTAGACCGACAGCACTGGTAGACTGCACTGGTAGAGCTGGGCAATATAACGATATTTTATCGTACCGTGATAAATCATTTTTGTTATCGTGATACACAATATACTTTTCTAAGCATATTGAGGATACTGTTATTATTGCTTTATAAACACTGATCAGCTGCAGGTTTCATTACTAACAGTAGTGTAATTAGACTGGTTTAATTGAAAAGATGAAGAACAGCAGATGTTGAGTATAAATCACTGTATTCAGTGCGGGAGAGGGTCTGAATAGTAGTTTATAGGAATCGCTACTGTTTTTAGTATCTGATTACATGTATCATGATAAATATTTTCGAATATTGTGATGTAGTATTTTTATCATATCACCCAGCTCTATGCACTAGTGTCAACCTTCTGCTAACATCCTACTAGAATCTCACAGTAGGGATAGCAGAAATTAGCATTATTATATTTTTGTGTGGGTTTTTTTCTCTTTGTTTGACCAAGTTTAGATTTTTGTGGCCTGAACCGAATGCCTACACTTTTTTGAGTGATGCCATAGAAGAACCACTTGTGGTTCCAAAAAGAACCATGGTTATTACATAGATACAGTGTGAGCGAGAAGAACCTTAAAAATAACCCCAATAACTTGCTCTTGATGTAAAGGTTGTTTAGCAATTTAAAGGTTACAGCTTTATTACAAAAATGGTTCTTTTGCAGCACCATTATTTTTTTAAAGTGTAGCGCTAATACTCACGGTACGCCACTCCAGATCTGAGAGAAAAAAGAGGTATGTGTGAAAAAAAGCATGCATATGTAATACAGTATGTGGGTAGCTTCTCTGCCCAGTGTGGGTTCAACTGCCTCTCAAATTCTATTATTACTTCCCTCCAAAAATAAAAGCCATCTGCACACTAGTGGAACTATCGGCAGGACCTTTCCAGGGTCGGCAGGACCTTCCCAGGGTCCAGAATTTTAGTCTTCATTAATTTCACAAGACATCAGCGAGCTGAACGGCTTGTGTGTTTTTCCACCCTACTTAACGCAAGCTGTTCTGTTGCCTTGAGATAAAATACTGACCCTGTGCCACTGACCCATCTGTAACCTACTGGAATGTGAGCTGAGTTAGGCAGTAAAACAGCAAAGGCTATCATTTTATTCTGTTCTACTTCATTTTTGATATTTTATTCATGATTTTCAGTTGGATGTCAGAATCTCAGTCTTATCCCAGCTAGAAACGATGATCAGGCCTGAACTCAGGCCATGAATGACGTCCCAGAAGCTCAAAACTAGGCTCATAAAGCTACAAGTTCAGATGCTTCTTAGAGCTGCTATAGCTCTAAACACAAGCATTTACTAAGAGTCGCCCTGTAGTGGTGGCTCAGCGGTTAGAGCTTCAGGCTATTGATGACAGGGTTGTGGGTTCAATACCCGGGCTAGGCAAACTGCCACTGTTGGGCCCTTGAGCAAGGTCCTTCACCCTCTCTTCTCCCTGAGCACTGAAGCTGGCTGCCCACCACTATGTGTGTGTGCCCACTGCCCCTAGTTTGTGTGTGTGTGTTCACTACCACAGATGGGTCAAATGCAGAGGACACATTTTGCTGTACCAGACAGCTGTGTTATTAAATACAGTGTTACAACAATTATTATTATTATTATTATTAAATTATTATAATTATTTGCATTACAATTATTAGTATCTTGATATAGTGAGTATCAGGTATTGCATTTTTATCCAAAAGAAGTGCAAAAACATGTGGGTTCTGCCAACCCTGGTATCTGGCCTCGCTTCTGGGCCATCATTCATTGCGGATGTGGTCTGGATTTCAATGCTGGATGGCAACCATGGCAACTCAAAAACCAGCTGAAGGCTTAAATGATTTGTGGTTTTAATTTGAGTTACTTTAATATTTGCTATCTATCTATCTATCTATATATATATATATATATATATATATATATATATATATATATATATATATATATATATATATATATATACATATTGCCTGCCCTTTATTTTATCTCATGTCTTCAGTGTGAATGGGGTGGAGTGGAACAGCTGTTCCATACGCTGGAGTTCATGACAAAAACGCTGTCAAACAGACTGTTCTTGCAGCTTAGTTTCCATGTGTGTACGCTACGGACTGGGGAGCGAACAGTGTTCTGAAACACTGACAGTATCTCCACATTACTCCAAACTCTTTAGTTAAGAAAAATGAAGTTAAATGATTTAATGATTAAATTAACTTTGGATTAGGTAAGATGTATAGTAGAACTATAGGAAAATAAGGGCTTTGTTCATGTATGAAGAACCAGGTAACAGCATAGAACCGCCATGGTTCTATGCAGTACTAAAAGAGATTCTTTGGACGTTAAAGAAGCCTGTACAAGAGTTCTGCTTATATATGAAGAACCATTTAAGCATTCAGTGGTTCTCCAACCTGTTCTTAGACCTATTTTTAAAAATACCCTATAAAGAAGCATCTACAGGAGATTTTTCGTATATATAATAAAGCAGTTACTTTTTTCATTTTGGGCATTTAAGCATTGTTATTTGAGTGATTATGGTTCTGTACAGTGCTGGAAAATGGTTCTTTGACCTGTTTTTAGAACCTTTAGTAATACATATTCTACGAAGAAGCATATACAATGGGTTCTTCTTGTATATAAATAAGCACTACTACTTTTACAGTACTGAAAAAGGCACTAGTTCTTTGGACCTTCTTTCAATAGGGTTCTGTAAAGAAGCCTGTACAAGAGATTCTGCTTGTATATGAAGAACCATTTAAGCATTCAGGTGGCTCTCAATGGAGTTACTGTACAGTGCTGGAAAGTGGTTCTTTGACCTGTTTTTAGAACCATTAATAATACATATTCTATGAAGAAGCATCTACAGTAGGTTTTTCGTATATATATATAATGTGTATATATATAATGTAGCATTTACTTTTAATAGTAAGGCATTTAAGCATTGAGATGGTTATTTCGGGTTGTCATGGTTCTGTAGAGTGCTGAAAATGGTTCTTTGACCTGTTTTAGAACCTTTCTTAAGAAACACCCTATGAAGAAGCATCTACAATGGGTTCTTCTTCTGTATTAAGAAGCATTGCCACTTTTACAGTACTGAAAAGGGAACTAGGTTCTGTAAAGAAACCTGTAGGAGAGGTTCTGCTTGTATATGAAGAACCATTTAAGCATTCAGATGATTATTTGGGTTGTCATGGTTCTGTACAGTGCTGAAAAGGGGTTCTTTGACCTGTTCTTAGAACCTTAAATAATAAATATGTTCTGTGAAGAAGCATCTACAACAGGTTCTTCTTTTATATAAAGAAGCATTGTTACTTTTATAGCACTGAAAGGGATTGCTGACTAGATCTTTGGACGTTAAAGAAGCCTGTACGAGAGGTTCTGCTTGTGTATAAAGAACAATTTTAGCATTCAGTGGTTCTCCGACCTGTTCTTAGAACCTATTTTTAAAAATACTCTGTGAAGAAACCTGTAGGAGAGGTTCTGCTTGTGCATGAAGAACCATTTAAGCATTGAGATGATTATTTTGGGTTGTCATGGTTCTGTAGAGTGCTGAAAAATGGTTCTTTGACCTGTTTTAGAACCTTTCTTAAGAAACACCCTATGAAGAAGCATCTACAATGGGTTCTTCTTCTGTATTAAGAAGCATTGCCACTTTTACAGTACTGAAAAGGGAACTAGGTTCTGTAAAGAAGCCTGTACAAGAGGTTCTGCTTGTGTATAAAGAACCATTTTAGCATTCAGTGGTTCTCCGACCTGTTCTTAGAACCTATTTTTAAAAATACTCTGTGAAGAAACCTGTAGGAGAGGTTCTGCTTGTATATGAAGAACCATTTAAGCATTCAGATGATTATTTCAGGTTGTCATGGTTCTGTACAGTGCTGAAATGGGTTCTTTTAAAAAGTTTCTATAGAGAACCATCTTCAAGAATGGGTTCTTGTATAGAAAGGCACGGTTACCAGGTACAACACCACCTAAGGATGTCCCAGAACCACAGAACCTTGATTAATGCCTTAATTAAGGAATGCTAATGGATTATAAAGGCGAACACCCTTATATAAACAGACCCTTACATTTGTCTCATTTGACTAAAGAGACACAAGCTAAAGACAGACAGGCTGTATAATAATGGTAAACATTAGCATCCCATAGATGTTGGGCTTCAACGTTAGTCTAAATGATCTGCTCTGTATATATAAGCCATATGCAGAACCTTTATATATATATATATATATATATATACATATAGAGCATTATACAGAACCATGCCACTCTAAGAAGGCTATCTAGGCTGGCTGTGCCATGCTGGTAAACAAGCCCATGCCACAGATGCTGGGCTCCAGCATTCTCCCAGACCCTGAAGGTATGGGCTGTAGGTGGGGTATTAACTGCATGCAGGGAGCTGCACGGTGTTTTCTCGCCTACCTTTGTGAGCTGCGCTATTTTCTTGCACATTTTGGTGTGCATTTGATAGTCGTACAGCTCCTGCTCCACACTGGAGAAGTCCGCAGTGGTCCCGTTGCACGCGCCCGGGGGCTGGCTCGCCTTCCCCGAGCTAGAAGCCATAACCAAGAGCCAGATCCTCCCCTTTAGATCTGTAGAGCTGATCGATCAGCAGAAGGACTGCGGCACGGTCCCCCTGCCCCCCCTGCTCCCCCTGCCCCCCCTGCTCCTCCTCCTGCTGCTGCTGCTGCTGCTGCTGCTGGTGGTGGTAGGGGTGGTCTTGGTTCTTCTAGGTGATGTTGAAGGTAGCCTCCTCTGGGCGAGACATTCTGTGCTGCCGTAATAAAGCCCCCCGGCTCCTCCGCTGCGACCCCCGTCCGCTGAGTGCCCCCGGTGCCTCGTGAAGTCACAGTCTAATTCCATCGGGGACGCACGGGCGCGGAAGTGGCGGAAGGAGATATTGCTCTGTCCCCTGCGGGAGGAGAAGCACGCAGCGGCGGCATGCGGCATGCGGCGCCCGGCCAACGCACACACCTGTCCGGAGCGTGACGGCGGCGACGGCGTGACTCCAGTTTCACAGCGCGGAGGACAGTGCTGCAATGAAGGCGGCGAGCCCCTCCCCTACCCTCCCCTCTCCTCTCCTCCCTCCCTCCCCTGCCCGAGTAACACTATCTGCACCCGGCTGGGCTGTTGTTTACTATGTCAGCTGCTAAAAGGGGCTCGTTCCCTAAGTGTTCTAGAGCCTAGAGAACCATGGGCACTCAAATAATGACTGAATGCCATGTAATGACTTGCAATGCAATGTTCTAACCCACTGGATGCTTAAATGGCTTTTTTTTGCCTGGTAAAATTGACCTTGTATGGTTCCACGGTTGTTATGAGTTAAAGAACCCTCTTTCGGTTCTAGATGGAACCCTTGAGAACCCTTTTTTCAGTACTATGTGGAACCATGACTCATCTACTGTATCTCATCTACTGTATACTGTAGGGCCATGCGAATATTGATAACATGGTCTACAACTGTGGCCCTTATTTTCAGGAATTTGGCCTCACATGGCCTTACATGGCCTCTTCCACCTCCCTTACCCTTCCACCATGCATCCATACTGCATAATTGGAACACCCCCCCCCCCACCTCTCCCCTCACCCCCTGCTCTGTCTGAATACACTCACCAATTGACGATTCATACACAAGGCACAGTTACCAGGTACCACTCCACCTAAGGATGACCCAGAACCACAGGACCTCAATTAATGCCTTAATTAAGGAATGCTAATGGATTCTATAGGCGAACACCCGTCCAAATGTTTGTAGACACCTGCCGCTCTGGAGTTGCCTTTGAGATGAAGATAGGTGAAAATAGGGGGTGTTGGTATTCCCTGCCTCTACTCTTCTGCTAAGGCCTTACACTAGATTTGATCGAAAAATGTCAGAGGTATGGTCTGGAGCTCCAGCTCTCTGGAGAAGTCAGCTCCACTGCTCCACACTGCTCCCAGTGCTGCAGGGCCTTACAGCCCTCTATGTACCAGATGGCACTAGACATGGTGACCTTAGACTTATGCGTGGCTACACTGGGAGTGTCCTGTTATGTTGGACCATGCTTTTCCATGCCGATCAAATTAGCTGTGCACGTGGATCCAGAATGCGGCGGTACTGGTCGTCTTCAACGTTTCAAAAACCCTGACGCTGGCCTACAAAGCCAAGACTGGACCAGCCCCTTCGTACTTGATGGCGATGGCCGAAAGCCGATCCACACCGAGAGTCCTTTGAGCTTCAAGTACGGCTCGGCTCGACCCGCCATCCCTTAAAATCCTCGGAAGACGAGCGTCCAGACTTTTTCTGTCCTGCACCGAAGTAGTGGAACGAACTTCCCCTGGGTGTCCGAACAGCAGAGTCCAACGCTCGCTGTCTTCAAACGCAGACTGAAGACCCTCCTCTTCTGAGAGTACTTGGGCGAATAGTAGAGTTCTATGGTCTCCTTATTGACTTGTGTTTAGTAGAGTCTAAAATTAGAGGATCTTTAAATTATTAGTCTATTCAATCTCGCTGAGGTTTTTCTTGCTCTGGAGAAGAGCGGCTGCTAAATGCCTTAAATGTAAATGTAAATGTAAAGCAGCTGAAGTCACTCCTTTAAAGAGGTGTCTGGGTACTTCTGTATGTATAGTGTGTTTTAGAGAACTGAAAAACCATTGGTTGACCTAAAACCTCATCTGTGAAAGTCATGATTTAGAGCTATATATATATATATATATATACACATGGTTTATGATGACTGGTTTAGCACTTTTCAGTGTAATGAGCTAATGCCTAGATTTGTGGGGGTAGGACTACTCAACAGAGAGTAAGCATGACACATTTGACTGACATGACAAAAGTGATTGATAATGAAGGAAGCTGAACAGACAGCTGTACAAAACCATTTGCATGATTATACAAAATGAGCAACTCAGAAAAGTGACTATATGATGTGGAGGTTTGGGCAAATAGTTGGACAAAGAAACTCCAGTCTGAGTAAAGCACCAAAGTGACTGCGGTGTGCCATTAGTTTTGCACACGCCACATTTAATGTTGCTAAATTAAGCAGATAAGCCGCAACTGTGCTGTAGGATGTGCAGAAGAGTGTCTCTGTTCGAAAACAGACAACACTTAATCTGACATCAGGTGCCCAAACCTTTTGCAAAAGACTGTGTGTGTATTATCTTATATCATATTTATAATTATATATCTTGAAAGGGAAGCACTGAAACGTAGAAGATATTTCTGAAAGCGACATTCTTTTAAATGTGGTTTTATATATTTGGATGACATTTTATTTACAGTGTGGAGCAGCAAGGGTAGGAAGTTGGACATTAGCTGTTACACTGTTATCAGCTAGCAAAGCAAAGGCCATGGTTCACTCCAGAGCTATTGAGAAAGAATAGAAGGCTGTTATATATGATATCTACCCCCCGGAAAAGCTCTCTGCCTCTCTTAACACATGAAAAGGACGTTTTAACCAGATCTGTAGTGGTGGATATGTGGTGGTTAGAGCTCCGAGCTATTAATGACAGCGTTGTGGGCTGCCACTGTTGGGCCTTGAGCAACTAAAGGCCTTGTTGAACTAAAAGGATGTACGAAGGTGCATCGATAATGTATTTAATGTATGCTAATGTAAGCTGCAGTTGTTTTATTGGAAATTTCTGTTTCAGTTTGGCTATGTCTGTTGTGTGTTTACCCTTTCACGTTCGGACCCGTTTGTCTCGTGTTTCTGTTCTAGCTATCCCACTCATGCCTGTTTGTATTACTGTGGTATTCCTCGTGTTAATTTTGCCTTATAGTTCAGTATCTTGTGTTCGTTTGTCTCAATAAACATTCTCCTGCGTTTACCCCGTTAACATGACGCTAAAATGCTGGAAAAGCTATCATGCGATATGCAGACCTGGATTTGTGCACTGAGGGCCGTGATTTAATAGGATGTGAGGAAAGAAAACAAGGACAGTTAAAGACCTAAGAACTAAAGCTCAGGTCTCTCTACGTACATTCTCTCCAGAGAGTCTCACTGCAGGAAGCAGAAGCTGCAGACTGGCTGGAGTGTGTCTGGGGGTGCTATGTGTTCTCCTGCTGGCTGCCATCACAGTGCTGTGGATCAAGTTCACTGCAGAGAGAGACCAGTTACTGACCAGTAACACAAACCTGTCCATAGAGAGAGACCAGTTACTGACCAGTAACACAAACCTGTCCATAGAGAGAGACCAGTTACAGACCAGTAACACAAACCTGTCCATAGAGAGAGACCAGTTATTGACCAGTTACACCAACCTGACCATAGAGAGAGACCAGTTATTGACCAATTACACCAACCTGTCCAAAGAGAGAGACCAGTTACAGACCAGTAACACAAACCTGTCCATAGAGAGAGACCAGTTATTGACCAGTTACACCAACCTGACCATAGAGAGAGACCAGTTACAGACCAGTTACACCAACCTGTCCAAAGAGAGACCAGTTACAGACCAGTTACACCAACCTGTCCAAAGAGAGAGACCAGTTACAGACCAGTAACACAAACCTGTCCATAGAGAGAGACCAGTTATTGACCAATTACACCAACCTGACCATAGAGAGACCAGTTATTGACCAATTACACCAACCTGTCCAAAGAGAGAGACCAGTTACAGACCAGTAACACAAACCTGTCCATAGAGAGAGACCAGTTATTGACCAGTTACACCAACCTGACCATAGAGAGAGACCAGTTACAGACCAGTTACACCAACCTGTCCAAAGAGAGACCAGTTACAGACCAGTTACACCAACCTGTCCAAAGAGAGAGACCAGTTACAGACCAGTAACACAAACCTGTCCATAGAGAGAGACCAGTTATTGACCAATTACACCAACCTGACCATAGAGAGATCAGTTATTGACCAATTACACCAACCTGTCCATAGAGAGAGACCAGTTACAGACCAATTACACCAACCTGACCATACAGAGACCAGTTATTGACCAATTACACCAACCTGACCATAGAGAGACCAGTTATTGACCAGTTACACCAACCTGACCATAGAGAGAGGCCAGTTACACCAACCTGACCATAGAGAGAGACCAGTTATTGACCAATTACACCAACCTGACCATAGAGAGAGACCAGTTACACCAACCTGTCCATAGAGAGAGACCAGTTACAGACCAATTACACCAACCTGACCACAGAGAGAGACCAGTTATTGACCAATTACACCAACCTGACCATAGAGAGAGACCAGTTACACCAACCTGACCATAGAGAGAGACCAGTTATTGACCAATTACACCAACCTGTCCATAGAGAGAGACCAGTTACAGACCAATTACACCAACCTGACCATAGAGAGAGACCAGTTATTGACCAATTACACCAACCTGACCATAGAGAGACCAGTTATTGACCAATTACACCAACCTGACCATAGAGAGAGACCAGTTATTGACCAATTACACCAACCTGACCATAGAGAGAGACCAGTTACACCAACCTGTCCATAGAGAGACCAGTTACAGACCAATTACACCAACTTGACCATAGAGAGAGACCAGTTATTGACCAATTACACCAACCTGACCATAGAGAGAGACCAGTTATTGACCAATTACACCAACCTGTCCATAGAGAGAGACCAGTTACAGACCAATTACACCAACTTGACCATAGAGAGAGACCAGTTATTGACCAATTACACCAACCTGACCATAGAGAGACCAGTTATTGACCAATTACACCAACCTGACCATAGAGAGAGACCAGTTATTGACCAATTACACCAACCTGACCATAGAGAGAGACCAGTTACACCAACCTGACCATAGAGAGAGACCAGTTATTGACCAATTACACCAACCTGTCCATAGAGAGAGACCAGTTACAGACCAATTACACCAACCTGACCATAGAGAGAGACCAGTTATTGACCAATTACACCAACCTGACCATAGAGAGACCAGTTATTGACCAATTACACCAACCTGACCATAGAGAGAGACCAGTTATTGACCAATTACACCAACCTGACCATAGAGAGAGACCAGTTATTGACCAATTACACCAACCTGACCATAGAGAGAGACCAGTTATTGACCAATTACACCAACCTGTCCATAGAGAGAGACCAGTTACAGACCAATTACACCAACTTGACCATAGAGAGAGACCAGTTATTGACCAATTACACCAACCTGACCATAGAGAGAGACCAGTTATTGACCAATTACACCAACTTGACCATAGAGAGAGACCAGTTATTGACCAATTACACCAACCTGACCATAGAGAGAGACCAGTTACACCAACCTGACCATAGAGAGAGACCAGTTATTGACCAATTACACCAACCTGTCCATAGAGAGAGACCAGTTACAGACCAATTACACCAACCTGACCATAGAGAGAGACCAGTTATTGACCAATTACACCAACCTGACCATAGAGAGACCAGTTATTGACCAATTACACCAACCTGACCATAGAGAGACCAGTTATTGACCAATTACACCAACCTGACCATAGAGAGAGACCAGTTATTGACCAATTACACCAACCTGACCATAGAGAGAGACCAGTTATTGACCAATTACACCAACCTGACCATAGAGAGACCAGTTATTGACCAATTACACCAACCTGACCATAGAGAGAGACCAGTTATTGACCAATTACACCAACCTGTCCATAGAGAGAGACCAGTTACAGACCAATTACACCAACTTGACCATAGAGAGAGACCAGTTACAGACCAATTACACCAACCTGACCATAGAGAGAGACCAGTTACACCAACCTGACCATAGAGAGAGACCATAGATATGCAGACCTGGATTTGTGCACTGAGGACATTGTGTGTTCACTTCTCCGTTGGTTCTCTCACCTGACATTAAAGACTGACACAGTGCACTTAGCTATACATTTGCCCTGATTTAGGCACATATGAGGAGGAGCCTTCTAAAGACTACTTATTGCCGCCACTCTGCCGTCTGATCACAATGCATACACATATTTTTTTGTCAAAAGAATAATATAAATAATATAAAACAAGAAGGCAGATTGAGTTTGTGTTTGTGTCTAAATGTAACTTTCTAACAGAATAAAAACAGTATGACCAGCATGAGAACTGCCTTCACACTTCAACCACAAGGCTGAATAAAGCTTCCCTTTTTTCACAGCTCCACACTGCACAGCCCTTATCAGATAGCAAACTCACAAAGAGCAGAACCTATTGTACTCAGTGTTTCAGTCTTTTACAGATTAGAGATGTCTCAGACCATTTATGATAATGGGGTCCGCATGGAGACGCTGCACAGAGGACATATGTTGGAGGAATATGGGGATGCGGATACCTATGAGAATGTAGACGCTCGTACAGACGGTAACGTGGAGACGGTGGTGGATATCTATGAGAGTGCAGACGCTTTTAAAGTCTGTAAAAAGGAGACGGTGGTGGAAATCTACGACAGTGCAGATGCTTTTAGGGGTCGTGACCCCAACCCAGAGACAGAGATGACCAACAAAAGGAGGATCCAGCAAGTACAGCAAACAGGTAGCAAAACAAGCCCTCTATTTCTTTCACACTGAATTGGTTATTTATGTTTAGCTGAGAACTGCACCCAGATAGCAGATGCTAATAAAGCTCAGCTGGATTTTAGACCAGACCCTCTTAGCTTATGGTTGTAGAAGTAGAAAAGACGACTGTATGAGGGGCCTAAACCCTGAGAACCCTGAGAGAGCTAGAGCAGGCGACGTCTTCTTTGTACTACACAGCTTGAACCTTCCTTAATGGACTAAGAGAGGAACAGGGTGCAGATATTTTCATACAGGAAACAGAAGTTAGCGATGAAAATGAAAGAACCTTAAATTGGAGGGAGGAGAAGCTTGAGCACGGTCATCATCCCAAACTTTAAGGCACTTATGGGTCAGTAGTGGTAACAGCATTTGTACTGTAGGCCAAAACTGGCCCAGTTGTGGCAGCCATATTTAAGATTTGAAGCATATGCAGCTTATGATGTTTGTACGGTATGTTGACTATATAACGGCACCCTTTGACACTGTGTCACTGTCATCGTTCCATGGTGGTGTGTGGGCTGGATGAAAGTAAGTGTGGGCATGAGGAAAGAAAACAAGGATGATTAAAGACCTAAGAGCTAAAGCTCAAGTCTCTCTACGTACATTCTCTCCAGAGAGTCTCATTGCAGGAAGCAGAAGCTGCAGACTGGCTGGAGTGTGTCTGGGGGTGCTATGTGTTCTCGTGCTGGCTGCCATCACAGTGCTGTGGATCAAGTTCACTGCAGAGAGAGACCAGTTACAGACCAGGTACACCAACCTGTTGAAAGAGAGAGACCAGTTACAGACCAGTTACACCAACCTGACCATAGAGAGAGACCAGTTACAGACCAATTACACCAAGACAGTCCAGTTCCAGAAGGAGAGAGAGGCACTGCTAAGTCTGCTTTCTAAACTGGGTGAGTGATCATTCCTTAGGTTAATTAGTGGAATATTATGGTGGAGTAGAACAGTGGAGCAGACAGATGCATGAACTCCACTCCTGACAGATCTTTCACTTCTCTCAACAAACCAGGATGGAGGTATTTCAACTCCAGCTTGTACTACATCACTTCTGAGAAAAACACTTGGTTTAAGAGCCAACAGCACTGCAAAGACAAAGGAGGAGACCTGGTGATCATAAACAGTAGAGAGGAACAGGTGAGAGACAGCGGGACAGACTGGGGGACAGGGGTGTAAATTACCAGCCTTATGTGACTTAATAAATCAAACCAAATAAATCAAAATATACAGATTAGAGGTCCAATCAGAGGAAGTTCTCAGAACACATGACACAATAATGCCAGTTTAGGAAGTGGTGAACATCACACACGCACAAACCAACTGCTGCTTGGGCAGAAGATGCTGTTTCACTCTGAAATGGTGTTTTTGGTCTGAAGTCTGTGGTCAGGTTTACTCTGGAGAGAGAAGAATTAACCACAGTTGTTCAGATTCAGATGATCTGTTCACACTGTTCTCCCACAACGACAGGAGTTCATCACTGCAATCTTAAAAGGCACTGAAGCTTGGATCGGCCTGACGGATGAAGAAAACGAGGGGGACTGGAAATGGGTGGATGGCTCAGCATTGACCACTGGGTAAAAGACCACCGAACTGATCTTTGGCTTTGATGGTTTTTCACGCCTGATCTCTGAAACTCTTCATATGAAACACTGAGGAGATTCTGCTTCTCTGTGTGTTTCAGATTCTGGTGGCCGGGGGAGCCCAACGATTATGAAAATAAAGAGGACTGTGCTGTAACTGGCTTCAAGCATGCTTCAAAAACTAATGCTTCAACCTGGGCTGATTACAACTGTTATCATCCTGTAGTTGGGCTCTGTGAGAGAACCTTTAGATTAAAATAAAGAGTAATATTTACTGTTGAAATAATGTTTAAAAGGAGTTTTTAATAGCAGGAAAGGTTCATTTTAATCTGTAACTGATGACTACAGAGTTACAGAATTCACTCCTATATTAATTTAATCTTTATTGGTGTCTGTATTAAATAAACAATTGTAGAACTCCATATTCCTCCATATAAACTCAGAATATCTCTATGTAAAAACTCATCAGAAATAAAATCTACATCAGTTTTATGGAGCTGATACTAGCTGTTCTACTTTGTGGTCTAAATTTCGGAACGCTCATTTGGCTTAAACAACACAGAACTGCACTGAACAGACGAAGATCTGCTACAGCTAATAATGTTAATATACCATCCAAATGTTATAAAAATGTTATAAAATGTAATAATGTAATGTTTAATGATGCCACAGTAACGTGTTTTTTTTTATCTTTAGGGGGAGAGGTGCAATCAGAATATTAACAGAATAATATTATCCTTTTATCATGTTTCAGTAGCAAGAGAGGAGAGGATAAACAGTTAAAACAGTTAAAAACAATATAAAACATAATAATGACTAATAATGAATAATCTGTACCTTAGATACGGTTCAATATACATTCAAACAAAGATCTAGGAAGAAAAAAAACATTTTAAAAATGTAAAGTTCAATTATGAACTATTTCATCAATTCATGGAATTTACATGGCATCATCATAATGCTAATTTCCAGCCTCTAAGGGCCTGTATATGCTGTGTTACAAGTACCACACTGCCAGTGATGTAATATACTTTCAGGGACTTTCTCCACTTTGAAATTACTCACATAATATCTTTTGATTCTGACTTAGAAATGTATTCATCCATAAGAATAAACAAAGATCTGCTGGCTCTACATTTAAATACCACTAGAAATGATTGGAGCTGCCCTTGCTGAGGATAAATCACCACAGTCCCGACACTGATACTTTACCAGGGTTCGCCATGACTTCAAATGTGGTGCAGTTATGAAGAAGTCTGATACAGTCTGATCTATTTAGCGTCCCAACAGTGAAGTAATTACTAATACTAACTAGATTTTGATAGAATGTATAGAATTGTAGAATATAGATAAAAATGTCAAAGTTGAGTTTACTCAAATATACACACTCAGACCCGGTTGGTTTTTGAGTGTGTAAGGATTGGTCAGGGTACCAGACCAGTTCTAGCTACCAGAGGACAGCGGTAGACTGGCAAGCAGACCTAACTCTCAGCATCTGGTGAGCTGGATATATCCCTGAGAAACAGTCAGAGTGGATGCAGAGTGTTTGCAAAGGTCAGATGGTAATTTGGTGGTTAATCTTTGAAGGTTAGGAAGATTAGGCCTCACACTTCCCTTCATTTCAGTTCCCGTTCCTAAGAAGGCAGTGAGGCTTCTTCCTCCCCGTCTCTCAGTCTACTGCTTCTTGTTCTTTACTAATGTTTAGTTTGGGAGTCATTAAGTCATTAAGAAGGCAGACAGTCTCGCCTGGCATCACTTGTTCTGTTTTCCTGATCAAACTCTCCCCTAAAACAGGTGGATCTGAGCAGCCTAATTCCTTCTGCACCTCTTTTAGTCTGCCCTTCAGGGGCTTCTGAAAGCTGCTGTGGCTCAGTGGTAAAGTACCTGGCCACTGTTTTCGGGGACCTGGGTTCAATTATTAATTATCAAATATTAATTCACTCCAATTTTCTGTTCCACTTCTTGACTGCTAGGCCTTTAGGTCTTATCCTAACTTCCATTGGTAGCTCAACCGACAGGGCCCCTGATTTGTACCCAGGAGGCCTGGATTCAAACCTCACTAGTGCTACCATTACAGAGTGTGGTTACAATGTACACTGTTATCCCACAATGCAGTGCAAATCAGAATGGGAGGAGCTGCTTATGTCTGGGAAAATGATCAGGGGAAATGGGACGATGTAGAGAAGAGGTGGTAACAGGTTAATGTTAGGGGGAGTAAATGTAATGAGTCAAGACTGTGATGTAACAGTTTTGATGGTCTGGACTTGGCCCGTTTGACAGCTCTGTCAGATGTGTTCATAAGCAGCATGAGAACTGCATTCGCACTTCAACCACTAGTCTAAGTTTATCTACCGCTTCCATTTTTCACAGCCTACAAGGAAACCCCTGCACAGTTAATATCACACAGCAAACTAGCAGCGAGCCGAGCGTGATGCCCTGAGACACAGACGCAGCAATTCAGTGTTTCAGCCTTTTATAGATCAGAGATGTCTCAGAGTCTTTCTAATGATGAGGTCTGTATGGAGACGCTGGACAGACGCTATATAGTGAAGAAGGGTGTGGATGTCTATGAGAATGCAGACGCTCTAATAGTCAGTAATGTGGAGACGGTGGTGGTTTTCTACGAGTGTCCGGCTGCTGCGGCAAGTCATGAGATCAGGAACACCAACAAAAGGAGGATCCAGCAAGTACAGACAACAGGTAGCACCACAAGTCCTGCTTTTCTTTCACTCTGAACTGATTACTGATTTTCCAGCTGACCATATAGACTGGAAACCTCAAACCCAGTTGATGGACGATGTGGAGAAGAGGTGGTAACAGGCTAATGTTAGGGGGTGTAAATGTAACGAGCCAAGACTGTGATGTAACACAGTCTTGTTTTGGGGGGTCTGGAATTGGAAGGTAGAGGTGAAACTTTATAGGGCACTGGATTGGAAGGAGGAGGAGCCTCAGCATGGTCGTAAAACAGTAACAGCAACAATATGAATATAAATATGAACAATATGAAGACTGACTGTACTTTTACTAGATATGTGAACCTTAGGTGTGGTTTAGTGAACATAAGAGCAAAGATTTAAGAAGAATAACATATTTTTTTAACCAGTTTTGCAGAATGGTCCAAATTTCAACCATTTGATAATTTCATGTCATTTCTGTTATATAATTATGAGTATATGAAAGTGTTGCATATTAATAAATCCTTGTTAATCCAATAGTTACCCCTATTGCCCCTACTAAAAGGCTAGTGTTAGGGGGTGTAAGTATTACACGTCAAGACTGTGATGTAACAGTTTGGGGGTTTTGGAATCTTTTGGATCGGCTGGGTTTTATTTTACAGTGTTTGAGGTTCAGGGTTTGTCACTTCCACATACCAAACTCTTATTATTCAACTATTTCAAGACGAATACACTTTGACCTTCTAAAGCCCCTTTAATATGGAGCCTTCTGCATGCATGATCACAATACAGAAATATTCATGCATAAATCATAAAAAGCATGAGCCAATATTCAAAGAAAGCACAGTAATATTTATTAGTTCTTATTTGTCTAATTCTAGGACTGTACTTCTAGTACTGTAAAAGAGTGAAGTCAAAGCAAGAGAAAGCGTGAGAGCTGCATTCACAGTTCCACCACATCAGGGAGGTGATTTCCTTATTTTACAGCCCACAAAATACAAACTGCACAGCGGTCATTACACAGCAACTAGCAAAGAGTAGTGTCCTCAGTCAGAGGAGCAGAAAAGCTGGATTAGAGATGTAGATTAGAATCTCAGAGCATTTGAAATCTGCATGAAGAAGCTGAGGAGAGGGTATAAAATGAAGAAGTGTGTGGATATCTATGAGAATGCAGAAGCTTGTACAGTAGATACTGTTTAGACAGTGGTGGTTTTCTATGAGTGCCCGGAAGCTGCGACAGATTAAGCTCCCAACACAGACACTAAAGACTTACACAAAGGGAGGATTCCTCAAGTACAGCAAACAGGTAGCACCACAAGTCCTCCTCCTTTTCTTTCACTCTTATGTATTTTTAGCTTCGGCAACCCAGATGACAGCACAGCTCAGCTGGGGTTCAGACCAGATCCAGAGGGGGGGGGAACCCTGAGAACCTGTGGACTGGTCTTCCTTTGTGTCAGAAGGCAGGAACATACCTTAATGTAAAGAGACAGGACTAAGAGAGGGGACTGCATGCATAAACCTCATAAGACACAGAAGGTAGAGATGAAAATATACAGGACATTAGATTGGAAGGAGGAGGAGCTTCAGGCCTGGTCCTCCATCCAAACTTCACAGTGTCTCTAGAATGTCAAACTGTTTTCCAAGCATAGTTGAATAATGAGAGTTCGATACATGGACAAACCATGAGCCTCAAACACTGCTGTCTCTTCACTGAAAAGGAAATCCAGAATAAACAAAAGGGAACTTCAAAACATGTCGCTTTAAAACCTAAACTGATTATAATAGTCTAGACTTGTTAGATTTACGCCGCCAAAAATGTACCTACACCAAGCCCACTAGCAAAAGCTGGAGAAACAGAAAAACACAACAACAACTTTGGGAGAATATGGTGTTGTTGAAACCTGCTTGTCATCATCAGGCAGAGTCTGAGAAAGCACAATTGGCCTTGTTCTCTCAGGGGTAGACTGATGGCACGTCCTCCTCACATCACTCCCAGTGTGATGCTGGTCAGCACAGGCGTCTGTTAGCTGTTGTATCAGAACTGACTACCTAGCGATGCTGCATCAGCAACAGGTCGAAAAGAGGAGGTGGCCAGGGTCACATGAGTCTGAGGAGACGTGTGCAAGTCTTTACCCTCTTAGTGTTGAGGGCATTGCTAGTGATATGGGGAGGTCACATGAATGGGGATTGGGTAACTGGCCTTCCAAATTGGGTAGAAAACGAGGTAAACTCTCTATTATCAAACTGGAGCTAAACACACATCAGATAACTAAAGCTCAGGTCTCTCTACGTACATTCTCTCCAGAGAGTCTCACTGCAGGAAGCAGAAGCTGCAGACTGGCTGGAGTGTGTCTGGGGGTGCTATGTGTTCTCCTGCTGGCTGCCATCACAGTGCTGTGGATCATGGTCACTGCAGAGAGAGACCAGTTACAGACCAGTAACACCAACTTGACCAAAGAGAGAGACCAGTTATTGACCAATTACACCAACCTGACCATAGAGAGAGACCAGTTATTGACCAATTACACCAAGACAGTCCAGTTACAGAAGGAGAGAGAGGCACTGCTAAGTCTGCTTTCTAAACTGGGTGAGTGATCATTCCTTAGGTTAATTAGTGGAATATTATGGTGGAGTAGAACAGTGGAGCAGACAGATGCATGAACTCCACTCCTGACAGATCTTTCACTTCTCTCAACAAACCAGGATGGAGGTATTTCAACTCCAGCTTGTACTACATCACTTCTGAGAAACACATTTGGTTTAAGAGCCAACAGCACTGCAAAGACAGAGGAGGAGACCTGGTGATCATAAACAGTAGAGAGGAACAGGTGAGAGACAGCGGGACAGACTGGGGGACAGGGGTGTAAATTACCAGCCTTATGTGACTTAATAAATCAAACCAAATAAATCAAAATATACAGATTAGAGGTCCAATCAGAGGAAGTTCTCAGAACACATGACACAATAATGCCAGTTTAGGAAGTGGTGAACATCACACACGCACAAACCAACTGCTGCTTGGGCAGAAGATGCTGTTTCACTCTGAAATGGTGTTTTTGGTCTGAAGTCTGTGGTCAGGTTTACTCTGGAGAGAGAAGAATTAACCACAGTTGTTCAGATTCAGATGATCTGTTCACACTGTTCTCCCACAACGACAGGAGTTCATCACTGCAATCTTAAAAGGCACTGAAGCTTGGATCGGCCTGACGGATAAAGAGAAGGAGGGGGACTGGAGATGGGTGGATGGCTCAGCATTGACCACTGGGTAAGAGACCACCGAACTGATCTTTGGCTTTGATGGTTTTTCACGCCTGATCTCTGAAACTCTTCATATGAAACACTGAGGAGATTCTGCTTCTCTGTGTGTTTCAGATTCTGGTGGCCGGGGGAGCCCAACGATTATAAAAATAAAGAGGACTGTGCTGTAACTGGCTTCAAGCATGCTTCAAAAACTAATGCTTCAACCTGGGCTGATTACGACTGTTATCATCCTGCAGTTGGGCTCTGTAAGAGAACCTTTAGATTAAAATGAAAAGTCATTTTTACTGTTGAAATAATGTTTAAAAGGAGTTTTTAATAGCAGGAAAGGTTCATTTTAATCTGTAACTGATGACTACAGAGTTACAGAATTCACTCCTATATTAATTTAATCTCTATTGGTTTCTGTATTAAATAAACAATTGTAGAACTCCATATTCCTCCATATAAACTCAGAATATCTTTATGTAAAAACTCATCAGAAATAAAATCTACATCAGTTTTATGGAGCTGATACTTGCTGTTCTACTTTGTGGTCTAAATTTCGGAACGCTCATTTGGCTTAAACAACACAGAACTGCACTGAACAGACGAAGATCTGCTACAGCTAATAATGTTAATATACCATCCAAATGTTATAAAAATGTTATAAAATGTAATAATGTAATGTTTAATGATACCACAGTAATGTGTTTTTTTTATCTTTAGGGGGAGAGGTGCAATCAAAATATTAACAGAATAATATTATCCTTTTATCATGTTTCAGTAGCAAGAGAGGAGAGGATAAACAGTTAAAACAGTTAAAAACAATATAAAACATAATAATGACTAATAATGAATAATCTGTACCTTAGATACGGTTCAATATACATTCAAACAAAGATCTAGGAAGAAAAAAAACATTTTAAAAATGTAAAGTTCAATTATGAACTATTTCATCAATTCATGGAATTTACATGGCATCATCATAATGCTAATTTCCAGCCTCTAAGGGCCTCTATATGCTGTGTTACAAGTACCACACTGCCAGTGATGTAATATACTTTCAGGGACTTTCTCCACTTTGAAATTACTCACATAATATCTTTTGATTCTGACTTAGAAATATATTCATCCATAAGAATAAACAAAGATCTGCTGGCTCTACATTTAAATACCACTAGAAATGATTGGAGCTGCCCTTGCTGAGGATAAATCACCACAGTCCCGACACTGATACTTTACCAGGGTTCGCCATGACTTCAAATGTGGTGCAGTTATGAAGAAGTCTGATACAGTCTGATCTAGTTAGCGTCCCAACAGTGAAGTAATTACTAATACTAACTAGATTTTGATAGAATGTATAGAATTGTAGAATATAGATAAAAATGTCAAAGTTGAGTTTACTCAAATATACACACTCAGACCCGGTTGGTTTTTGAGTGTGTAAGGATTGGTCAGGGTACCAGACCAGTTCTAGCTACCAGAGGACAGCGGTAGACTGGCAAGCAGACCTAACTCTCAGCATCTGGTGAGCTGGATATATCCCTGAGAAACAGTCAGAGTGGATGCAGAGTGTTTGCAAAGGTCAGATGGTAATTTGGTGGTTAATCTTTGAAGGTTAGGAAGATTAGGCCTCACACTTCCCTTCATTTCAGTTCCCGTTCCTAAGAAGGCAGTGAGGCTTCTTCCTCCCCGTCTATCAGTTTACTGCTTCTTGTTCTTTACTAATGTTTAGTTTGGGAGTCATTAAGTCATTAAGAAGGCAGACAGTCTCGCCTGGCATCACTTGTTCTGTTTTCCTGATCAAACTCTCCCCTAAAACAGGTGGATCTGAGCAGCCTAATTCCTTCTGCACCTCTTTTAGTCTGCCCTTCAGGGGCTTCTGAAAGCTGCTGTGGCTCAGTGGTAAAGTACCTGGCCACTGTTTTCGGGGACCTGGGTTCAATTATTAATTATCAAATATTAATTCACTCCAATTTTCTGTTCCACTTCTTGACTGCTAGGCCTTTAGGTCTTATCCTAACTTCCATTGGTAGCTCAACCGACAGGGCCCCTGATTTGTACCCAGGAGGCCTGGATTCCAACCTCACTAGTGCTACCATTACAGAGTGTGGTTACAATGTACACTGTTATCCCACAATGCAGTGCAAATCAGAATGGGAGGAGCTGCTTATGTCTGGGAAAATGATCAGGGGAAATGGGACGATGTAGAGAAGAGGTGGTAACAGGTTAATGTTAGGGGGAGTAAATGTAATGAGTCAAGACTGTGATGTAACAGTTTTGATGGTCTGGACTTGGCCCGTTTGACAGCTCTGTCAGATGTGTTCATAAGCAGCATGAGAACTGCATTCGCACTTCAACCACTAGTCTAAGTTTATCTACCGCTTCCATTTTTCACAGCCTACAAGGAAACCCCTGCACAGTTAATATCACACAGCAAACTAGCAGCGAGCCGAGCGTGATGCCCTGAGACACAGACGCAGCAATTCAGTGTTTCAGCCTTTTATAGATCAGAGATGTCTCAGAGTCTTTCTAATGATGAGGTCTGTATGGAGACGCTGGACAGACGCTATATAGTGAAGAAGGGTGTGGATGTCTATGAGAATGCAGACGCTCTAATAGTCAGTAATGTGGAGACGGTGGTGGTTTTCTACGAGTGTCCGGCTGCTGCGGCAAGTCATGAGATCAGGAACACCAACAAAAGGAGGATCCAGCAAGTACAGACAACAGGTAGCACCACAAGTCCTGCTTTTCTTTCACTCTGAACTGATTACTGATTTTCCAGCTGACCATATAGACTGTAAACCTCAAACCCAGTTGATGGACGATGTGGAGAAGAGGTGGTAACAGGCTAATGTTAGGGGGTGTAAATGTAACATGTCTTTTTTTGTTTGTTTTGGGGGGTCTGGAATTGGAAGGTAGAGGTGAAACTTTATAGGGCACTGGATTGGAAGGAGGAGGAGCCTCAGCATGGTCGTAAAACAGTAACAGCAACAATATGAATATAAATATGAACAATATGAAGACTGACTGTACTTTTACTAGATATGTGAACCTTAGGTGTGGTTTAGTGAACATAAGAGCAAAGATTTAAGAAGAATAACATATTTTTTTAGCCAGTTTTGCAGAATGGTCCAAATTTCAACCATTTGATAATTTCATGTCATTTCTGTTATATAATTATGAGTATATGAAAGTGTTGCATATTAATAAATCCTTGTTAATCCAATAGTTACCCCTATTGCCCCTACTAAAAGGCTAGTGTTAGGGGGTGTAAGTATTACACATCAAGACTGTGATGTAACAGTTTGGGGGTTTTGGAATCTTTTGGATCGGCTGGGTTTTATTTTACAGTGGTTGAGGTTCAGGGTTTGTCACTTCCACATACCAAACTCTTATTATTCAACTATTTCAAGACGAATACACTTTGACCTTCTAAAGCCCCTTTAATATGGAGCCTTCTGCATGCATGATCACAATACAGAAATATTCATGCATAAATCATAAAAAGCATGAGCCAATATTCAAAGAAAGCACAGTAATATTTATTAGTTCTTATTTGTCTAATTCTAGGACTGTACTTCTAGTACTGTAAAAGAGTGAAGTCAAAGCAAGAGAAAGCGTGAGAGCTGCATTCACAGTTCCACCACATCAGGGAGGTGATTTCCTTATTTTACAGCCCACAAAATACAAACTGCACAGCGGTCATTACACAGCAACTAGCAAAGAGTAGTGTCCTCATTCAGAGGAGCAGAAAAGCTGGATTAGAGATGTAGATTAGAATCTCAGAGCATTTGAAATCTGCATGAAGAAGCTGAGGAGAGGGTATGAAATAAAGAAGTGTGTGGATATCTATGAGAATGCAGAAGCTTGTACAGTAGATACTGTTTAGACAGTGGTGGTTTTCTATGAGTGCCCGGAAGCTGGGACAGATTAAGCTCCCAACACAGACACTAAAGACTTACACAAAGGGAGGATTCCTCAAGTACAGCAAACAGGTAGCACCACAAGTCCTCCTCCTCTTCTTTCACTCTTATGTATTTTTAGCTTCGGCAACCCAGATGACAGCACAGCTCAGCTGGGGTTCAGACCAGATCCAGAGGGGAGAGAACCCTGAGAACCTGTGGACTGGTCTTCCTTTGTGTCAGAAGGCAGGAACATACCTTAATGTAAAGAGACAGGACTAAGAGAGGGGACTGCATGCATAAACCTCATAAGACACAGAAGGTAGAGATGAAAATATACAGGACATTAGATTGGAAGGAGGAGGAGCTTCAGGCCTGGTCCTCCATCCAAACTTCACAGTGTCTCTAGAATGTCAAACTGTTTTCCGAGCATAGTTGAATAATGAGAGTTCGATAGATGGACAAACCATGAGCCTCAAACACTGCTGTCTCTTCACTGAAAAGGAAAACCAGAATAAACAAAAGGGAACTTCAAAACATGTTGCTTTAAAACCTAAACTGATTATAATAGTCTAGACTTGTTAGATTTACGCCGCCAAAAATGTACCTACACCAAGCCCACTAGCAAAAGCTGGAGAAACAGAAAAACACAACAACAACTTTGGGAGAATATGGTGTTGTTGAAACCTGCTTGTCATCATCAGGCAGAGTCTGAGAAAGCACAATTGGCCTTGTTCTCTCAGGGGTAGACTGATGGCACGTCCTCCTCACATCACTCCCAGTGTGATGCTGGTCAGCACAGGGGTCTGTTAGCTGTTGTATCAGAACTGACTACCTAGCGATGCTGCATCAGCAACAGGTCGAAAAGAGGAGGTGGCCAGGGTCACATGAGTCTGAGGAGACGTGTGCAAGTCTTTACCCTCTTAGTGTTGAGGGCATTGCTAGTGATAGGGGGAGGTCACATGAATGGGGATTGGGTAACTGGCCTTCCAAATTGGGTAGAAAACGGGGTAAACTCTCTATTATCAAACTGGAGCTAAACACACATCAGATAACTAAAGCTCAGGTCTCTCTACGTACATTCTCTCCAGAGAGTCTCACTGCAGGAAGCAGAAGCTGCAGACTGGCTGGAGTGTGTCTGGGGGTGCTATGTGTTCTCCTGCTGGCTGCCATCACAGTGCTGTGGATCATGGTCACTGCAGAGAGAGACCAGTTACTGACCAGTAACACCAACTTGACCAAAGAGAGAGACCAGTTATTGACCAATTACACCAACCTGACCATAGAGAGAGACCAGTTATTGACCAATTACACCAACCTGTCCATAGAGAGAGACCAGTTACAGACCAGTTACACCAACCTGTCCAAAGAGAGAGACCAGTTACTGACCAATTACACCAAGACAGTCCAGTTCCAGAAGGAGAGAGAGGTACTGCACAGTCTGCTTTCTGAACTGGGTAAGTGATCATTCCTTAGGTTAATTAGTGGAATATTATGGTGGAGTAGAACAGTGGAGCAGACAGATGCATGAACTCCACTCCTGACAGATCTTTCACTTCTCTTAACAAACCAGGATGGAGGTATTTCAACTCCAGCTTGTACTACATCACTTCTGAGAATAACACTTGGTTTAAGAGCCAACAGCACTGCAAAGACAAAGGAGGAGACCTGGTGATCATAAACAGTAGAGAGGAACAGGTGAGAGACAGCGGGAAAGACTGGGGGACAGGGGTGTAAATTACCAGCCTTATGTGACTTAATAAATCAAACCAAATAAATCAAAATATACAGATTAGAGGTCCAATCAGAGGAAGTTCTCAGAACACATGACACAATAATGCCAGTTTAGGAAGTGGTGAACATCACACACGCACAAACCAACTGCTGCTTGGGCAGAAGATGCTGTTTCACTCTGAAATGGTGTTTTTGGTCTGAAGTCTGTGGTCAGGTTTACTCTGGAGAGAGAAGAATTAACCACAGTTGTTCAGATTCAGATGATCTGTTCACACTGTTCTCCCACAACGACAGGAGTTCATCACTGCAATCTTAAAAGGCACTGAAGCTTGGATCGGCCTGACGGATGAAGAGAAGGAGGGGCACTGGAGATGGGTGGATGGCTCAGCATTGACCACTGGGTAAGAGACCACCGAACTGATCTTTGGCTTTGATGGTTTTTCACGCCTGATCTCTGAAACTCTTCATATGAAACACTGAGGAGATTCTGCTTCTCTGTGTGTTTCAGATTCTGGTGGCCGGGGGAGCCCAACAATTTTGAAAATAAAGAGGACTGTGCTGTAACTGGCTTCAAGCATGTTTCATCAACTAATGCTTCAACCTGGGCTGATTACGACTGTCATCATCCTGTAGTTGGGCTCTGTGAGAGAACCTTTAGATTAAAATAAAGAGTAATATTTACTGTTGAAATAATGTTTAAAAGGAGTTTTTAATAGCAGGAAAGGTTCATTTTAATCTGTAACTGATGACTACAGAGTTACAGAATTCACTCCTATATTAATGTAATCTTTATTGGTGTCTGTATTAAATAAACAATTGTAGAACTCCATATTCCTCCATATAAACTCAGAATATCTTTATGTAAAAACTCATCAGAAATAAAATCTACATCAGTTTTATGGAGCTGATACTAGCTGTTCTACTTTGTGGTCTATATTTCGGAACGCTCATTTGGCTTAAACAACACAGAACTGCACTGAACGGACGAAGATCTGCTACAGCTAATAATGTTAATATACCATCCAAATGTTATAAAAATGTTATAAAATGTAATAATGTAATGTTTAATGATGCCACAGTAACGTGTTTTTTTTTATCTTTAGGGGGAGAGGTGCAATCAGAATATTAACAGAATAATATTATCCTTTTATCATGTTTCAGTAGCAAGAGAGGAGAGGATAAACAGTTAAAACAGTTAAAAACAATATAAAACATAATAATGACTAATAATGAATAATCTGTACCTTAGATACGGTTCAATATACATTCAAACAAAGATCTAGGAAGAAAAAAAACATTTTAAAAATGTAAAGTTCAATTATGAACTATTTCATCAATTCATGGAATTTACATGGCATCATCATAATGCTAATTTCCAGCCTCTAAGGGCCTCTATATGCTGTGTTACAAGTACCACACTGCCAGTGATGTAATATACTTTCAGGGACTTTCTCCACTTTGAAATTACTCACATAATATCTTTTGATTCTGACTTAGAAATGTATTCATCCATAAGAATAAACAAAGATCTGCTGGCTCTACATTTAAATACCACTAGAAATGATTGGAGCTGCCCTTGCTGAGGATAAATCACCACAGTCCCGACACTGATACTTTACCAGGGTTCGCCATGACTTCAAATGTGGTGCAGTTATGAAGAAGTCTGATACAGTCTGATCTAGTTAGCGTCCCAACAGTGAAGTAATTACTAATACTAACTAGATTTTGATAGAATGTTTAGAATTGTAGAATATAGATAAAAATGTCAAAGTTGAGTTTACTCAAATATACACACTCAGACCCGGTTGGTTTTTGAGTGGGTAAGGATTGGTCAGGGTACCAGACCAATTCTAGCTACCAGAGGACAGCGGTAGACTGGCAAGCAGACCTAACTCTCAGCATCTGGTGAGCTGGATATATCCCTGAGAAACAGTCAGAGTGGATGCAGAGTGTTTGCAAAGGTCAGATGGTAATTTGGTGGTTAATCTTTGAAGGTTAGGAAGATTAGGCCTCACACTTCCCTTCATTTCAGTTCCCGTTCCTAAGAAGGCAGTGAGGCTTCTTCCTCCCCGTCTCTCAGTTTACTGCTTCTTGTTCTTTACTAATGTTTAGTTTGGGAGTCATTAAGTCATTAAGAAGGCAGACAGTCTCGCCTGGCATCACTTGTTCTGTTTTCCTGCTCAAACTCTCCCCTAAAACAGGTGGATCTGAGCAGCCTAATTCCTTCTGCACCTCTTTTAGTCTGCCCTTCAGGGGCTTCTGAAAGCTGCTGTGGCTCAGTGGTAAAGTACCTGGCCACTGTTTTCGGGGACCTGGGTTCAATTATTAATTATCAAATATTAATTCACTCCAATTTTCTGTTCCACTTCTTGACTGCTAGGCCTTTAGGTCTTATCCTAACTTCCATTGGTAGCTCAACCGACAGGGCCCCTGATTTGTACCCAGGAGGCCTGGATTCAAACCTCACTAGTGCTACCATTACAGAGTGTGGTTACAATGTACACTGTTATCCCACAATGCAGTGCAAATCAGAATGGGAGGAGCTGCTTATGTCTGGGAAAATGATCAGGGGAAATGGGACGATGTAGAGAAGAGGTGGTAACAGGTTAATGTTAGGGGGAGTAAATGTAATGAGTCAAGACTGTGATGTAACAGTTTTGATGGTCTGGACTTGGCCCGTTTGACAGCTCTGTCAGATGTGTTCATAAGCAGCATGAGAACTGCATTCACACTTCAACCACTAGTCTAAGTTTATCTACCGCTTCCATTTTTCACAGCCTACAAGGAAACCCCTGCACAGTTAATATCACACAGCAAACTAGCAGCGAGCCGAGCGTGATGCCCTGAGACACAGACGCAGCAATTCAGTGTTTCAGCCTTTTATAGATCAGAGATGTCTCAGAGTCTTTCTAATGATGAGGTCTGTATGGAGACGCTGGACAGACGCTATATAGTGAAGAAGGGTGTGGATGTCTATGAGAATGCAGACGCTCTAATAGTCAGTAATGTGGAGACGGTGGTGGTTTTCTACGAGTGTCCGGCTGCTGCGGCAAGTCATGAGATCAGGAACACCAACAAAAGGAGGATCCAGCAAGTACAGACAACAGGTAGCACCACAAGTCCTGCTTTTCTTTCACTCTGAACTGATTACTGATTTTCCAGCTGACCATATAGACTGGAAACCTCAAACCCAGTTGATGGACGATGTGGAGAAGAGGTGGTAACAGGCTAATGTTAGGGGGTGTAAATGTAACATGTCTTTTTTTGTTTGTTTTGGGGGGTCTGGAATTGGAAGGTAGAGGTGAAACTTTATAGGGCACTGGATTGGAAGGAGGGGGAGCCTCAGCATGGTCGTAAAACAGTAACAGCAACAATATGAATATAAATATGAACAATATGAAGACTGACTGTACTTTTACTAGATATGTGAACCTTAGGTGTGGTTTAGTGAACATAAGAGCAAAGATTTAAGAAGAATAAAATTTTTTTTTAGCCAGTTTTGCAGAATGGTCCAAATTTCAACCATTTGATAATTTCATGTCATTTCTGTTATATAATTATGAGTATATGAAAGTGTTGCATATTAATAAATCCTTGTTAATCCAATAGTTACCCCTATTGCCCCTACTAAAAGGCTAGTGTTAGGGGGTGTAAGTATTACACGTCAAGACTGTGATGTAACAGTTTGGGGGTTTTGGAATCTTTTGGATCGGCTGGGTTTTATTTTACAGTGGTTGAGGTTCAGGGTTTGTCACTTCCACATACCAAACTCTTATTATTCAACTATTTCAAGACGAATACACTTTGACCTTCTAAAGCCCCTTTAATATGGAGCCTTCTGCATGCATGATCACAATACAGAAATATTCATGCATAAATCATAAAAAGCATGAGCCAATATTCAAAGAAAGCACAGTAATATTTATTAGTTCTTATTTGTCTAATTCTAGGACTGTACTTCTAGTACTGTAAAAGAGTGAAGTCAAAGCAAGAGAAAGCGTGAGAGCTGCATTCACAGTTCCACGACATCAGGGAGGTGATTTTCTTATTTTACAGCCCACAAAATACAAACTGCACAGCGGTCATTACACAGCAACTAGCAAAGAGTAGTGTCCTCAGTCAGAGGAGCAGAAAAGCTGGATTAGAGATGTAGATTAGAATCTCAGAGCATTTGAAATCTGCATGAAGAAGCTGAGGAGAGGGTATGAAATGAAGAAGTGTGTGGATATCTATGAGAATGCAGAAGCTTGTACAGTAGATACTGTTTAGACAGTGGTGGTTTTCTATGAGTGCCCGGAAGCTGCGACAGATTAAGCTCCCAACACAGACACTAAAGACTTACACAAAGGGAGGATTCCTCAAGTACAGCAAACAGGTAGCACCACAAGTCCTCCTCCTTTTCTTTCACTCATGTATTTTTAGCTTCGGCAACCCAGATGACAGCACAGCTCAGCTGGGGTTCAGACCAGATCCAGAGGGGAGAGAACCCTGAGAACCTGTGGACTGGTCTTCCTTTGTGTCAGAAGGCAGGAACATACCTTAATGTAAAGAGACAGGACTAAGAGAGGGGACTGCATGCATAAACCTCATAAGACACAGAAGGTAGAGATGAAAATATACAGGACATTAGATTGGAAGGAGGTGGAGCTTCAGGCCTGGTCCTCCATCCAAACTTCACAGTGTCTCTAGAATGTCAAACTGTTTTCCAAGCATAGTTGAATAATGAGAGTTCGATAGATGAACAAACCATGAGCCTCAAACACTGCTGTCTCTTCACTGAAAAGGAAATCCAGAATAAACAAAAGGGAACTTCAAAACATGTTGCTTTAAAACCTAAACTGATTATAATAGTCTAGACTTGTTAGATTTACGCCGCCAAAAATGTACCTACACCAAGCCCACTAGCAAAAGCTGGAGAAACAGAAAAACACAACAACAACTTTGGGAGAATATGGTGTTGTTGAAACCTGCTTGTCATCATCAGGCAGAGTCTGAGAAAGCACAATTGGCCTTGTTCTCTCAGGGGTAGACTGATGGCACGTCCTCCTCACATCACTCCCAGTGTGATGCTGGTCAGCACAGGCGTCTGTTAGCTGTTGTATCAGAACTGACTACCTAGCGATGCTGCATCTGCAACAGGTCGAAAAGAGGAGGTGGCCAGGGTCACATGAGTCGGAGGAGACGCGTGCAAGTCTTTACCCTCTTAGTGTTGAGGGCATTGCTAGTGATAGGGGGAGGTCACATGAATGGGGATTGGGTAACTGGCCTTCCAAATTGGGTAGAAAACGAGGTAAACTCTCTATTATCAAACTGGAGCTAAACACACATCAGATAACTAAAGCTCAAGTCTCTCTACGTACATTCTCTCCAGAGAGTCTCACTGCAGGAAGCAGAAGCTGCAGACTGGCTGGAGTGTGTCTGGGGGTGCTATGTGTTCTCCTGCTGGCTGCCATCACAGTGCTGTGGATCATGGTCACTGCAGAGAGAGACCAGTTACAGACCAGTTACACCAACCTGTCCAAAGAAAGAGACCAGTTATTGACCAATTACACCAACCTGACCATAGAGAGAGACCAGTTATTGACCAATTACACCAAGACAGTCCAGTTCCAGAAGGAGAGAGAGGCACTGCTAAGTCTGCTTTCTGAACTGGGTAAGTGATCATTCCTTAGGTTAATTAGTGGAATATTATGGTGGAGTAGAACAGTGGAGCAGACAGATGCATGAACTCCACTCCTGACAGATCTTTCACTTCTCTCAACAAACCAGGATGGAGGTATTTCAACTCCAGCTTGTACTACATCACTTCTGAGAAAAGAAGTTGGTCCACGAGCCAACAGCACTGCAAAGACAGAGGAGGAGACCTGGTGATCATAAACAGTAGAGAGGAACAGGTGAGAGACAGCGGGACAGACTGGGGGACAGGGGTGCAAATTACCAGCCTTATGTGACTTAATAAATCAAACCAAATAAATCAAAATATACAGATTAGAGGTCCAATCAGAGGAAGTTCTCAGAACACATGACACAATAATGCCAGTTTAGGAAGTGGTGAACATCACACACGCACAAACCAACTGCTGCTTGGGCAGAAGATGCTGTTTCACTCTGAAATGGTGTTTTTGGTCTGAAGTCTGTGGTCAGGTTTACTCTGGAGAGAGAAGAATTAACCACAGTTGTTCAGATTCAGATGATCTGTTCACACTGTTCTCCCACAACAACAGGAGTTCATCACTGCAATCTTAAAAGGCACTGAAGCTTGGATCGGCCTGGCGGATAAAGAGAAGGAGGGGCACTGGAGATGGGTGGATGGCTCAACATTGACCACTGGGTAAGAGACCACCGAACTGATCTTTGGCTTTGATGGTTTTTCACGCCTGATCTCTGAAACTCTTCATATGAAACACTGAGGAGATTCTGCTTCTCTGTGTGTTTCAGATTCTGGTGGCCGGGGGAGCCCAACGATTTTGAAAATAAAGAGGACTGTGCTGTAACTGGCTTCAAGCATGCTTCAAAAACTAGTGCTTCAACCTGGGCTGATTATGCCTGTCAGCATCCTGTAGTTGGGCTCTGTGAGAGAACCTTTAGCTTAAAGTGAAGAGTAATTTTTACTGCTGAAATAATGTTTAAAAGCTTAAAAGAGTTACAGAATTCACTCCTATATTAATTTAATGTCTATTGGTGTCTGTATTAAATAAGCAATTGTAGAACTCCATATTCCTCCATATAAACTCAGAATATCTTACTTATGTAAATACTCATCAGAAATGTACTACAGTTGTCAGGTAAATTAAGGTTTGGTCAGACCGCTCATTTGGTTCAAACAACATAGAACTGCACTGAACTGATAGACTTTTGAGCGACTGCTACAGCTAATAATGTAAATATACCAATCAAATGTTCTAAAATGTAATAATGTAATGTTTAATGATACCACAGTAATGGTCAGTTATTACAGTAACCCATCATGTAACTGCGCAGGATGTTGAGCCCAAAGGTCCAAACCAACAAGCACAAGTAAACAGCATGTTGGGATTTACAGTGTAACTCACTGCATGAGCAAGCTGTTCTTTATTATTCATTATTATTTTTATTATTATTCTCTCTTACTAAACTGAAAATGACTGTTTCTCCTTCTAAACAAATAGATTTGTATGATGGAAACAAATGTCATGTCTTTAATAATCAATTAGTACATTTAATTAATGGGGAAATGTCTGTATTTATGCAGTAAGTCATTTACTGTGTGAAGATAAAGCTAAAAGAAATGAAAAATGAAAGAAAATTAAACAGCCTTGAAAACCTTGTGAACCGAAATAGTGCCGTCAGAACAGAAAGACTGGATGTTTTGTCTAAAATAAAAAAAGTTTTGTGAATTATCAAATAAAACTTTTGATGAATGTTCTCTGTGAAATGTACTTAGTAATAAAAAATGTAAACTTTAAATGACTAAAGAAATGTAAGTTTACATTTATTCATATATATGAATAATTAAACTTACATTTCTTACATTCTACATTTCACAGACTTTGCCTGGGTTTGCCATGATTTCAAATGTGGAGCATGTCATGAAATGACCCAAGTAAGGCCGCTACGAAAAGGTCTAATAGAGAGATCTGGATTTAAGCACAGTATTCACAGTCTGAGCTCCTCTTCTGTGAACAGTTGTACTGGGAAAGACACGGTCACGAGGTCTGAATCCTGTAGCAACCCGTGTTCCCATAACTAGCAGAGTCTAAAGGTGAGGAGCTGCTCCCCAGTACCAAGACCATATTCTCCCAAATTTGTTGCTGTCATGTTTTACCGTTTCAACAGGTTGTTTTCTCCAGTTTTTTTATTAGTGTATAAATGAAGATCATTATTAATCAGTTTAGGGTTTGAAAGTGACATGTTTTGAAGTTCCCTTTAGCTTATTACACTTTGACCTTACTTGACCTATACATCAGTCTCCTAACAGTCTACATTCGGCCTTCATGTTCAGAAACCCATTCCCAGCAGCTCTTCAGCATTTCAAACAGACTACGTTCTGCGTTGCCTCATTTTGACCAACAAGAGGGCACCAATGACCAGGTAAAAACCACACAATCTTCGATAGCCTCTCCCCTGTTTACGTTCTCCACCTCTCCACCATACTCATCATCAATTCTCAGAGTTCCCTTTTGCTTATTCGGGATTTCCTGAAATCAGTAAAGAAAGACAGCAGTGTTTGTGGCTCACAGTTTGACCATCTATCAAACTCTCAAATTACAAAGTTTGTGTGTTTATACAAAACAAACAGCCAGTCGATATTAATGATGAAGGCCAAACAGCCTAAATTCAAGTGTAATTGGTTCTATACTCTTCAGGGGGCTTCAGGGGGCTTCAATACACTGGGAGTAAAGTAATCTGACAGTTTACCTCAAACAGTGAAAGAGCTCTGCAAAATCAAACCACAATCTTTCTCAATCACTGCTGCTGGAGACCTGCTTCATAACGTAACACACCCAGTGACATGTTGAGGTCCAATCAGAGGAAGTTCTCAGAACAAATGACACAATAATGCCAGTTTAGGAAGTGGTGAACATCACACACGCACAAACCAACTGCAGCTTGGGCAGAAGATGCTGTTTCACTCTGAAATGGTGTTTTTGGTCTGAAGTCTGTGGTCAGGTTTACTCTGGAGAGAGAAGAATTAACCACAGTTGTTCAGATTCAGATGATCTGTTCACACTGTTCTCCCACAACGACAGGAGTTCATCACTGCAATCTTAAAAGGCACTGAAGCTTGGATCGGCCTGACGGATAAAGAGAAGGAGGGGCACTGGAGATGGGTGGATGGCTCAGCATTGACCACTGGGTAAGAGACCACCGAACTGATCTTTGGCTTTGATGGTTTTTCACGCCTGATCTCTGAAACTCTTCATATGAAACACTGAGGAGATTCTGCTTCTCTGTGTGTTTCAGATTCTGGTGGCCGGGGGAGCCCAACGATTATGATAATAATGAGGACTGTGCTGTAACTGGCTTCAAGCTTGTTTCATCAACTAATGCTTCAACCTGGGCTGATTACGACTGTTATCATCCTGTAGTTGGGCTCTGTGAGAGAACCTTCAGTCATTTTTACTGTTAAATTAATGGTCTAATCAGAGTAGTGGAGTATTTTTTTTGTGCCATGAAAGAAATTATTTCAATTAAGAAGGAGCTAGCCAGGCCTCTTCAAAGTGTTGCAAAAAAGTCTCCAGGATTGAACAATTACAGAAATCCAAATTCCCACCCAATTCTTGTCAGTCACTGTTGTCGTCTGACGAAAGTGACTGACGAAATTTCCTTAACTCATACCAGTACCTGTAAATATCAGTCTGCTAACAGTCTACAATCGGCCTTCCTTTCAAAACCTTTACAGAGCTCCACCTTCTGAGCCTGTGTGACATGAAACACACACATATTTGGACAGGGGCTGACATCAACTCATTATACTTACATTTATACTTATTATACCTAATGCAGAGTAGAATTTGCAATATGCATGATCAGCGTATTCACACGTATCCAGAACTCCTACTGAAAGCAAGATGCCAGAATATCAGAAACAACATTCCCAGCTGCTGTTCAGCATTTTAAACAGACTACGGTCGGCTTTGCGGCTCATTTTGACCCACAAGAGGGCACCACTGACCAGGTCAAAATGTTCTCCACCTCTCCACCACACTCATCATCAATTCTACACTCTTAAAAAGAAGGTTCTCCAAGGGTTCTTTAGTTATGACAATGATTCTATATATTATCACAATGCGTTAAAGAACCATGTGAAGGCTTAAATGTTTCTTTGCCTGATTCAAAGGTTCTTCCATTTCTTTACTTGGTTTAAAGCTTCTTCAAATTGGTGGAACTGTTGATGGTTCTAGTTAAAATGGTTCTGTATAGCACCGAAGGGGCTTTACAGTCCTGTTCATGAGGCGTTTCAGAAAAAAGGGAACTGCCAAAGTGCCACAGTTAAACTGTCTATGTTACACCAGAGACCATCTTTTTACGGTCATTTTTCGCCAGTAAATACGTCTGTCAGTATTCAGATGTAGTAGTTGAACACATGATTACTATAAGTACTGATTACATTTCAATAGCCATTAACCCAATAAAATCCATTATTAACTTAGCATTACATAGTAACCAGGTTCAACAGATCAAGTCAAGCTGGGACAGAGCATGTGATGTAAACACACAAGCACAAAACATGGACCCATGCTGTGATAATAACACACACTCCCTGTCCGGCTGGGGATTGTGTAATTATTCAGTCCAGTTATACGGCCGTGTATCTGCGTGTTAAACGGCAGGTATCTAGGCAGAACGTTCATTATCTTAACTCAGCTGGCAATATGAGCCCGGCGCTGAGTTTACCTCCTCATCATATTACACTACAGAGTGTGGAGACACAGGCAGGTACACACTCGCTTATATGACTCTCTGGGTGAGCACCTAAACGTGCATATTCCTGCTCTCTGGTCTCTCTGGTCCTGACAGTAAGAGCTCAGTTTCAGATCTGTGTGTTGCGGCGGAGGTGCGTAGTACTGTGTGTAACGTTGATGGTTTGGTGCTGGAGCCAAATTAGCATGTCTTGGTATTTCGTATCTATGCGACGGCGGTTCGTCACTTGTTTGTATTGTATCATGGAACTGATTATTTCAACAGTAGAGTTTAACCCTTGCAAGTTTAGTTTTTACTTGTTGTGCCATACTATTTAAAGTCTTAAAACATTTTATTTATATAAAATTCATATAATTTGTATATATTTACATTTCAATTTTCAAGTTTTTCGCAATTTTTTGTTTTTCTTTGTCTCTTTTTTGAAATGCATTTTATTTATTAAATAGTTTATTTATAGTGTTTGTTTTATAGTGTGTTTATATATATATATATATATATATATATATATATTTTTTTTTTTTTTTTTTTTTTTCTTATACGAACGTTTGCAGCCATAACTACTGTAATTTCCCTCCTGGGATAAATAAAGTATTTCTGATTCTGGAAACAGCTTTGAGCCAGACCTTACATCAGTATGCCATTTCTTGAATCTACTAAGGGCTAGAAATAATGATGTGTGTGTATTTGTTCATGTGTGCAGCAGATGGCTTCTCCCTTCACCGAGCTGGAGTACTACGTCATACTTTTGTCTCTGCTAGTCTTCACTCTGTTCACTCTGCATGGCATGATACACGAGAGATGCGTCAGTACCACAGGTAACGCCAAAATGCATTCACATATACACATGCACCAACCATCTGAGTGCAGTGGCATCTGTCAAGGGTGTGGATATATTAGACAGCAAGTGAAATAGCAGGTGATTAAGGTGTTAAAGCAGGCTTAAGAATCTGAGCCACTTTGACAAGAACCAAACTGTGATGTTCTAGACGACTGGGCCAGAACATCTCCAAAAAGTCAGGCAGGTCTTGTGGACGGTTCCCAGTATGTCAAGGTCTAGGTCTAGAGTGCCCAAGGCTCACGGATGTGATCCGTGGAGGCCCCACCTCACAACTTACAGGACTTAATGGATCTGCTGCTAACATCTTGGTGCCAGATACTACAGATTATCTCCCGAGGTCTGAGGTTAGAGCTGTTATGGCACCACGAGGAGACCCTACGTAATTCAAGATCTTGGTTTTAATGTTAAGGCCGATCAGTGTACACTCCCAGTTTACTTTCCTAGAAACACCTATTTTGTACTTCCACTCTCTTGCCACTTTAAAAGCTCCACCTGTGTGTTATAGTGATGTGTAATGCGTTACATGGGCAAATTTTTATTAGTCAACCACTTCTGCACTTTCATCACTGGTGAGTTTCTGACCACAGGACAGACACAGTTGCCCAGACACAACTGGGTGGTGGACCAATTTCAAAATAGCAGTGACACCACTACGCTAGTGGCATGGTGTAGTGTGTGTCTGCGGTAACAAGCGTATCGGTGTTCCTGGGGTTTTTACACAGCTCAGTGTCACTGCTAGATTGATAGTGGTCCACCATCAGACACTGACCACCAACTAAGGGTTAGGGGTTACAGTTCATGGAAAAGGCGAGCTGAAATCTAGGTAGAGCTAGAAGGTAGGGACTGCAAATAAAGAAAGAAGAAGCCAGAGTATATCCAGACATTAAAAAGGAAGTATCTGACCTTTGTCTATTATAGATATCCTGAGACATCTTCAGTCAATGTGGTGAGCACAGGTTGCTTAGTTCATCTTTTTGATTAGATACTTTTTTATTTTTATGATACGTTAGATCACACCATGTTGCTTCAGCAATGTCCATAGCGCACCACCCTTTATTATTGCTTTATTAGATCACTATTTGTTTTATATGGATTGGAAATGCTGGGATGAACACGAGACAACTGTAGGGGGTACTGTTTATATTCCTAGCAGTTAGGCTACTACTTTGTTGGAGCAGTTGCACGGTATCAACATTATTTAAAGTTACTTTAGCTTAAATTATGAAGTTTTTATGCTGGTTTCAGGTATAATCCATAATAGGTTAATGGGGGATGTCAATAAATTCTGCAACATCAGAAATATCATGCATCCCACAAACCTGTAGTTCTCAGACTGAAGCTGTACAGCTCAACAGTCACATGTCTAAGGTGGAACTGCAGAAATTTCCTACATACTACAAACACCATAGTCCAGAAATCATGACAGCAGAACACAAAAGGGATTAAAAAGGCTGACGTCAAGCAGATATGGAAAGCAAACCAGCTATGAATTGCCGGTCCCACCTGGAACCTAAGCAAACACGTCCAACCGGTTTCCCAGTAATGTGCTCCCTCTTTTTTCAGACTCTAAAGAAGGAGAAGAGCTTCAAGAACCACTCATCGTGTGAGCCTCCAACTCACACATTCACTGTTTCAATGAAACCCACCGTGTGGAGGGGAAGAGTGAAGCATGGCAGAATTCGAAGCACTACTGGATGTCTATGAAGTGATCCCCAGGGACCGGAACCCTTTGGGTTCAGTGTGGGTTTCTGTACAGCTCATCCAAATCCGGAAAGGCTTGCTTTGGCCTCCATTCTTCACAGAACTTTTATGACCTCAGGTGCTCCGCATATTCGCTCCTGATTATACACATGCTTGCCTGTTTGTGTAAGAGCAAGTTGGTAAAGGTGTGTGAGTGAAAGGTGTTTTGTAGGCAGCAGGCAGTGAGTGTGTGTTAAGTGATGACGTGGTTTATGGAGTGCTGTTAGAGGACTTTGACTGGTCCGAGGAGAAGCTTGAGGCATGCAATGCCGTCCTTACTGTACTTGACAGCATCATACCTGAAGATCTCTGAGGCTGAAGGTAAAAGATTTCTCTCTCTTGCAAATTATGGCGGAAAATATTAATATATAATATTTAGTTTTACATTTTTTACTGTTGACTTGTTTGTGATTCCAATCTAATACCACATTATGTTCGGTAAAAAGGTCCTGAGGGTTTAGTCTTGTCTTGTTTTGCAGACAAGGGGCATTTTTAAGGATAGTTTTAGTGGTTGGTGTGGCACAACTGATAACACTGTGGAAGAGGAGGAAAAGGGGTTTGATTCCTGGTCTGGTTGACTATGCCAATAAGAGTCTATGGGCAATACTCTTATTGGCATAGTCAAGACAAGGGAATATTGACCAAATGTATGTATTCCTAATTCCCTCCTTCACAGCATTTACATCCTCTCTTTCTTCCTGTTTCTGTTACTGTCCCTTTAAGAATATTATATTTTAGATAGCCTTTGTTCTGAATGGCTGCCTTGAGCTTGAATGAGCTGAGCTATACCACAGTAGGCTGAATAGGTGAAATATGTAAATGTAGTATTTTATGACATCACAAAAACACATAAACCAAAACAGCCCATATTTGCAACTTAATTTCCATATGTTCACTCTATGGACTGGGGACTGAGTGGTAAAGTGGGGGAAAATAAGGTTATGCATAATACTGGCCCTTTAAATGTTGCCATGTTTTGGTCATTGGTTGTTAAATATAATTTTCCACCTACTTCTGAATGTCTTTGGTGTGTAGGGTGTGTGTGTTATGGAGATTCCATTCTCAGGCTTGGAGCTGGTGTTCATCTTCATAGCCTTCACTGTGTTCTGTGTATTCAGCATTGCTGCTATCTACACGCACAACCAACCAGACATCGGCGGTATGTGCACAGTAACACTAATTCACGTTCATGCGCACACTCTTGGAATAGCATCTTGTACTGATCTGCTTGTCTGTTCCACTGTAGATGATAAGATGCAGACAGAGCAGGCCTCAAGTCGACGTACCAACGGCTTAAAGGGGAAACAGAAAAACACAGTCAAGACTGTAAAGCCGGAGCTTCCATGAACACTCGATCAACAGTGAAATCACTGGGTTGAGTGAGAACTTCTCCTGAGAAGCTACGGACCGGGTTGTACGGCTCCACCGGGGTGAAGAACATGGTAGGATCTTGGAAGACATGCAGAACTGCAGGATGAGGGAACTGTGTTCTCTTTAACAGCATCCAGACTCTTACAAAGGCCCTGCTGACTCCCGGATGTTGAACCAGGTGTGTTAAGGCAGGGTAAACATTAACCAGTAAAATGCAGGCGTGCACCGAGAGCAGGACTCAGGCCGGACGCTGTGATTTTTTTGCTGTGTTATGTTTGTGTTTTGCATTATTCTATAGATGCAATATTTGCAGTGTTAGCTGAATTAAAATCTTTATTTTGCAACCATTTGTTTTCTGGTGCATGCCTTCAACAGGAATTCCATGTATCTCCATGTATGCAAATACATTTATGTAAAAAAAAATATCAATCCACTTTAAAATGTTCATATCCTACCTTATGTATTGGGCCAATGAAGGCTGGGGACTCACTGGGGATTTTTTGCCAGACATTGAGCCTCCATGTCTGCCGATGTTCACTTGGCCCAAAGCAGATTCTACAACCAACATAAATACAGAACAGACATATTCACATTTTATATGTTCATTAATACAACACAGAACAGTGAAAAAACACAGCTTAACCATCTGTCCCAGTACTTATTATTACTGACAATACAAATGTCTTTTAGTAAATGCAGTCATAACACATAAGGAGGACGTAAATAGCCAGGCATTCATATAATAAAGAAGGTAATATAGTAGTACATTATTATTATGGTAGTACAAATGAGCAACCAAAGACCACAAAAGCCAAAAGGAAAACAATAATAATACAAAATTAAGACACAGATATAGAAAATATACAGAACATAATATTTGTACCCTCAGAGAATGTGTTAAGTTATAGCTATTTACCTATTAACACCTGCCTTATGTATCTGTGAGCATGTGTGTGTGTGCATGTATGTTAATAAATGTGACCTGGAACATTCAGGTGGAGGCACCTGATTTGTGGGATAGGTATGGATGTATAATGCCTGTCTTAATGCTGTTTATATATTCTGGTGTTTTTTAAATCTAGTGGTTCTAGCAGGACTTCTGTACAAACTGGTGGGGCTATTCCTTGGTAATAGAAGTGTGTAATAAAACCACTGGCCATTCATCTTGGACAGCCTGGACTGTTGATCAGTTCTGCTTTTCACCTAATGTCTTATACTGTCTTATCGTGAATCATCCAAATTGTGATAATGTCAATAGCCTTTTGCATTTGGGTAATTTAGAGATTAATAAGAGTTAAAGTGTGTGCACTAATAAAACCACTGGCCAGCGTTGACTGAACAGGAATAATATTTTACACCTTATTGTGTATATACTGCCCTCTACTGGCCAGGACAGAAATGTTAGTAGTGCCCAAGCACATCCACCAGCTTTCCTTACACACCTTCACCTGACACTCATTCAACATTTACAGTAAACAGAATTGAGTAGACACTTAGAGATCAAATACTCATTTGCCACATATTGAAATGAAGAGATGTTTGGTGTCTGTTATTCGCCTTTATTATGCTTTGCCCTGGAGATACGAGGCTAATGTAGTTAACCAGTAATGGAAGCTTAGGGAACCAAACACATCATGGCATCATTTTGTTGTAAGAGGAAAAACTGCCCTCTTGATTTCTGCCAAGGGGTACATTTTTGACACGGATGTGGTCATAATTTACTCTTACCCAACCACTTTCCAACCTCTCTTTATCCCTAGAAATAAACAGGCTGTTCTTGTTACTGTGCATTTTTACAAACATGCTCTGTTCTGATTCTGAGTGCCTTATTCAAAAGCAGTAGTGCTGAAAGGCTTGATAGGGAGTGTGGAAAAAGTGACAATCCTATTTAATTTCCAATGTTCCTCTCCTCTCTTAAACTGCATATATTACAGTAATGTTAAGAGAGGGCACTCAGACTAATACTGCAGGGTAGTCCTCACAAGATGGCGTGGTTGTTCCAATCACAGCACGGTAAGATGTGAAATGAAATCTTACCTCACTGCTTTTAAAGGCATTTATGTAAATATGTCGCTGTTTTGGCAGCTAAATTTCCCTATTAGGATTTATGGACTGGACATAATAGCTCAAATTACTACAGCACTTACTGATTACAGTTCTGTAATGTGATGCATACATTAATAAGCTTGTAAAATACATGATAAAATGTGTATGTATGTATGTGTGTGTGTTACAGAGGAAGATGTTGGGGGTGTGGCTTTGGCGCTAGCTTCCTGGTAGTAACTATATAAGTGCTGTAAACTCTAGAGGGGGGCACTGCAGTGTGTGTGTACGCCTGTGTGTTGTAAACTCTAAGTTTAAGGGCTGCGGGGGGTTGGGGGTTTTAGAGGAAGGTTAAAGGAAGAAGGGAGGTTATGGGAGGATACTGCTTCCTCTTATCTGCTCTAGGAACAATCAATATAGTTGAATACTGATAACACTTCCTGTCGCACCTAATTAATCACACGCAGCCTGTATGTGGGAATCTACCTGAAAGCAACAACAGAAAAAAAACAGACTCACTCTGAACTGGGTTCATGTGCATGCACACATAGGAAAGTGTGTGTGTGTGTGTGTGTGTGTGTGAGAGAGAGAGAGAGAGGCCTTTGATTGGCACATCATGTGTTCTTGCTCTTGTGGGATGGACTCGACCTCTGCTGGGTGGGATAGGGGTGCGAGAAAGGTCAGTGCGAGTGTGTATGTGGGAGAGAGAAAGAGTATCTATACTGAGGGATATTTTAAGTGTAAGGAATTACATCTGTCCAAAATATTTGACATCAATAAAATTTCCACAATTTCTCATTTAGATCTGGTTAATATACGAATCTCCTAGTCCGTTTTTTTAGGATTAGGCCAAATTTCTGCTTCATCAGCCGACATTTGCTGGGCAGAGTTGGGGGCAGCGATACTCAATTAACCCCTTTCTGCAGTACCCACTCGTAGCTGCTGACAAATCTACTTTTCTCAATAATGCGATTAGAATGATGTGATAATACGGAGTGACTTGCTGGTGCTGCTGCTTTTTTTTTTACTTGATAAGGAATAATAGGGATCTAGCAAAGCTCAACATTCACTTTTCAATTTGTGTCAGAAACAGCTTGTTAGATTTTTTTTGCGCAACAAAACATGGGAAAGGGAATATCTCACATACTGCTTGTGGGTTTATCTTTACTCTGATTTAAAAAGGAGACAATAATAAGTGCAAAATGAGGGGGGGAGGGGCACAGCCAATCAAACAAGAACAAAAACCCTGTACATCGTTTATACAAGCACTATAAAACATGGTGGAACACAGAACGTGCCGATTTTACATGCATGATTTATGCATTAATGAGGATGACTGTCCAAACAAGAGATTGCATACCAACCACTGTAAACACAACTTCTACTCACAAGAAGGCCTTTGATAGGCCTGGTTCGACACAGGGCAGCCTTGAATTTTCATGATCTGTAAGTAGGGGTAGGGGTGGGCGATAAAATATGGTAAAAATATTACATCACATCAATTTTAAAAACATTTCCCAATACACAATTAAAAACACTATTAAAATACTGTCCCATACTGAGGCCAGTCATTTATATTCAAAATCTGCTGCACTTCGGCCAATGAAACCAAATAATTACACTGTTTGTAATGAAACATGCAGTTGGTCAGTGTTTCTTCCAGCACTGACAAGATCCTCATTATGCTCGGAAAAGCATATTGTGCATCTAGATAACGAAATTTATAACGATACGATTACATATCGTCAAATTTGATATTCATAGGTACTCAAAAGGTGGTTAAACCACATGTAGATGATTTAATCTCTGCTCTATTCCAGTATCAACTTTACAAAATGTAAAGTCCAGAATTTTACACTTTTGTTGTGTTGATTCAATCATTGTTCTCCATCCTAGATACTAACACTATTCCTTCCGTGTGATCAGTGCGAAGAAGACGGGTGGACGGCAAAGCACAGTTCGGTTCTGCTCTGTACTACATCAAGCCACCTTCTGATGCAGAAAGCCAGGAGATGCCTCCCGTTCATTTTGCCACTGATTACTGATGGCACGGACTGCGTTCTGGCATTGGAAGCAGTCTTAAGAGTGTGTGTTGCGAGTGTATACGGGGTCAGTAACCTCTGCTTCTCAACCGAGGGATTATTTGAGGAGGCAGGTTAATCCCAGTAACGACATCTAATCCCTAACAAAGTAAACATTGCGACACAGACCGACAGGCAGACAAGACAGACCGACCAACTGAGACACACAGATGCCCACACACACACACACAGACACACACACAGACAGTCAGACATGGCAGACTTGGTGGCTGCACCTGTCACTGAGAGATAGAAGACAAATAATTTACTTTAGGACCTGCGTTTGCTTTGCGTCTCAGATCGTCGGTGCTACGGAGTTACAGAGTCGTTATAAATCGGTTTATTAAAGCTCTAATACATGCACACATACTGAACTCTGAGTCTATCCTAGAGGCAGCAAGACACCCTTATATCAGTGACCAAAAACATTACAGTTTGAAGCACTGCTACATTATCCTTTAATACTGACGTAATACTGAAATCTGACGTTTTTATTGGTTATTTTAAGAAATACCTGTCAATTACAGTCTAATCTATATGCAGCATCTTCAGTGTCAGTCAGTGTCACAGAAAAACCTCCAAAATACCAAAATAAAAAAAGACTGTATTACAAGTCATTTTGGAGCATTTCTGTTCTTCTATTTATCATAAAATTTTGACACAAAGTAAAGAGGTCAGATTCACACTATGTCAAAAACTAAAAAACAGCAAAAATGGAGATGAAAGCTTTTTGCATGACAGCAACGACAATAACGGACAATAAACACGCCTTAAGTACAAGCCGATGTTAAACGAACAGCTGCTTCTTCACCTCACTCATTGGCTTCTACTGTAAGTGAGTTACCTGTTTCTTTTCTAAGCATCTTCTAAATAAGTATCTTCTAAATGTTCACCCATGTTAATCAATCACTCAAGTTCAACACTGCTCGAGTACTGCTTTCAATGAAAACCCTGGGTTAGATTATCCCTGGGTTTTACGCCGAGGTATAGCAAGCAAAACAGTTACTTCTTCAGTACCAGCGTGCATAGATACCAGGTGTCTGGGAATAACAAAGCAGCCTCATTAGCATATTTAAATAAGGAGAATAGAAGTTCAGAGCAGGACAGTGTGTGTGTGTGTGTGTGTGTGTGTGTGTGTGTGTGTGTGTGTGTGTGTGTGTTAACAAGAAGAGTCAGAAAGCTACACACATGCGCACGCACAGCACGCGTGGAATGCACGATGTCAAGGGTGAACGTTTTTGCAAACATCATAAAGCAGTAAATAGCGTCCTGAAGGGCACGCGCACACACACACACACACACACACACACACACACACACACACACACACACGACTCAGATGGGGGTTAAATGCTGGGTTTTAGAGTTGAAGTGTCGGGCCGTTGGTCTGTCTCTCTCTCTACCTCATCCATTAGCTGCATGCTGAGTTCTAATCCTAATTGGCATGAAAAAAGCTTGGAGAATGTGTAGTCACACACACACACACACACACACACACTCACACACACACACACACACACACACTTGGCAATGTGGATGTTTAACATGGTTGCTTAGCATTTGTGGAAACTATGATGGTATGTGAAGTAATGCTTGTTATGCCAGTAATGTGAAAATAGTATGAAACTAGTGCTGGTGCTATTAGTAGTACCTGTACAGCTTATAGGAAACTGCTAGCATGGCCTGTGCTCAGTGATACGTCTAGGGCTGGTCCAACGTAGTACCAAAACGAGTACGGAACTAGAGCTAATGTTTTATAATAAACGTATGAAACCATTGTAAATGCCAATACTCTATTATTCTAATATACTCTAATATTTCTAATATTAGGAATGTAATTAGTAATTATTGTGGTGCTAGTGCTGGTGTTATTATTAATGCTAGCACTGCTCAAATAAACGAGTGTTGTCAATGCTATTGCTAACGCTTTGTAAGGCTAGTATAAAACTAGCCTTAGTTCTGTAATGAATGTTAGTAAAGCCAGTGTGATAGAAGTGCAAGCGCTATTGCTAGTGTTATTAACGCTAGTATGGTTGCGTGCTAGTGTTATTACTAATGCTAGTAGTGCTAGTGCTTTTACTAATGTTACCAATGTTAGTACTAATGTTAGTACTGAATTAGTGCTAGTGCTGTTACTAATGTTACCAATGTTAGTACTGAATTAGTGCTAGTGCTGTTACTAATGTTACCAATGTTAGTACTGAATTAGTGCTAGTGCTATTACTAATGTTACCAATGTTAGTACTGAATTAGTGCTAGTGCTGTTACTAATGTTACCAATGTTAGTACTGAATTAGTGCTAGTGCTGTTACTAATGTTACCAATGTTAGTACTGAATTAGTGCTAGTGCTATTACTAATGTTACCAATGTTAGTACTGAATTAGTGCTAGTGCTGTTACTAATGTTACCAATGTTAGTACTGAATTAGTGCTAGTGCTGTTACTAATGTTACCAATGTTAGTACTGAATTAGTGCTAGTGCTATTACTAATGTTACCAATGTTAGTACTAATGTTAGTACTGAATTAGTGCTAGTGCTATTACTAATGTTACCAATGTTAGTACTGAATTAGTGCTAGTGCTGTTACTAATGATACCAATGTTAGTACTGAATTAGTGCTAGTGCTATTACTAATGTTACCAATGTTAGTACTGAATTAGTGCTAGTGCTATTACTAATGTTACCAATGTTAGTACTGAATTAGTGCTAGTGCTATTACTAATGTTACCAATGTTAGTACTGAATTAGTGCTAGTGCTGTTACTAATGTTACCAATGTTAGTACTGAATTAGTGCTAGTGCTATTACTAATGTTACCAATGTTAGTACTGAATTAGTGCTAGTGCTGTTACTAATGATACCAATGTTAGTACTGAATTAGTGCTAGTGCTATTACTAATGTTACCAATGTTAGTACTGAATTAGTGCTAGTGCTGTTACTAATGTTACCAATGTTAGTACTGAATTAGTGCTAGTGCTATTACTAATGTTACCAATGTTAGTACTGAATTAGTGCTAGTGCTGTTACTAATGTTACCAATGTTAGTACTGAATTAGTGCTAGTGCTGTTACTAATGTTACCAATGTTAGTACTGAATTAGTGCTAGTGCTATTACTAATGTTACCAATGTAAGTACTGAATTAGTGCTAGTGCTATTACTAATGTTACCAATGTTAGTACTGAATTAGTGCTAGTGCTGTTACTAATGTTACCAATGTTAGTACTGAATTAGTGCTAGTGCTATTACTAATGTTACCAATGTTAGTACTGAATTAGTGCTAGTGCTACTGAAATTAGTATTAGTATGAAATTAGCGATAGTGCTATTACTAATGTTAGCAATGTTTGTAGTGAGGTAGCGCTACAACCAATGCTAAAACACATCGTACTGATGTTAGATATATAGATTTTTTCAAACGTGTGATTTGTGATTATATATTTGTTGAACAGATATTCAGGAAATACTGTGTTACTGTGCTAAATTATCTGTATTATATTTATTCCACTCTACAGAAATACATATTATATATCTCTGTGATGCTGATACATGGCTGTAGACATCGGCCCACAAAACCCATATTAGTGCCTCCCTAGCTAGCACCTATATGTAATAATTTCCCGAACGTAAACCCTCTTTTTAACCCCCTCACACCGTGGTCTTTACCATGCAGGTTTTCTCTAGTTTTCCTACATGCCAGGACTCTTTTTTCCTCAAAATATATAAACAAACAACTTTTTCCAGCTTGTTAACCTCTCCACAAATCAAGTCTGGCACTAAAACCCATGACAACCCCTGTATATCACCAAGAGCAGTGATAAATGAACACACGGACACACACACACACACACACACGCATACACAGGTCAAAGAGTGGACAAACATATGGTGCTCACAACTTTGGCCTACACACACACACACGGGTTTAATTATGAATCCAAACACACACTTCACACCGAGTTCAAGACGTAAACAAAGACACACTCTACTTAGAGACACACTTCTGTTTTCTAGTCACTAATAGATCTCATACACATTAATGCACAGACAACCTGTCCAATATTTGCTGCTCTTTATCTGCTTGATGGGGCTGAGCTCGTTTGCATATCATACTAGTTTTACTAGTCGTCTACACAATGGCCAAGCCATTAACAACTCTGGCTCATTATACCACACACACACACACACACATACACACACAGAAAGAGAGAGAGAGAAAGACAGAGACAGAGAGAGAGAGACTCAGTGTCTGTATGTCTAATAACATTACCATACTGGACCCATAACACATTCATAGTGCAGTATCTGTCCAATTTAGCATCACACTGGCCGGTCGTAATGCACACCCAACATGAGCACACACCCTGTCTGGACTGACTGCACTCCATTTAACCAAACAATAGCTGGACAAACAAGCCCATTAGGCATTTGTATGACTACTTATCACATTAATAATTATGTATAATAACTGTTTTATTCGATAATGACCTAGTGTAGATTACAATATTGTAAAATCACTGTCTGTAGTAGTCTGAAATCTGCAGTTTATTGGAATGTACAAGAATGCAACAGCATTTGGGGCCGTATTTTTTGGTTATTAATCCAAATTTAAAGATATTTTAAGATTTTACGATATTTATTGATATCTAATATTTAAGATATATATATTTTTTGGTTCGCTTCTACATGTAACAATTCACAACATACACCACTGATGCAATTTTTGATATAGCAAAATATGCTTTGGCTCAAAATAACGTGTTAATGTTTTCAGTCATTGGTTGATTGCAGCAATTAACATTATAAAAGCATAATATTAAAAAAAATAAACACTGCACCTTTTAGAGCCTCCAATATAGCCACATGCTAATGTCATCCCCAGGCTAACACACTAGTCACTTGCACAATACTGTACAATACACTGCAAACCAATCCGAGCTCTGTATTGTTATATCCCACATTTTTATATCTGCTCTGAGATATGACACCGCTTTTGAAACATACAGGCTTCTGGCCACTAATTTTAACTTTAAGGATGCACCAAAGTTGCAGCCCAGAGCTTAAAACCCAAACCTTAAAAATGCAGGGGGGTGTTTGCTGTAGAGCTAGGAGTTCACTGAGTTCAACTACTATTCAAGCAAATTCTACACACATTCAAAAATCTCCTTTTGAGACCAAGCATCTATCCAGGCCTTTCTAAAAAAAAACACTGCCCATCATTTGTGCTCTACTGACTCCAAATGGGCCACAGTGCTCGGACCCCGCTTGGACTTACATTTGGCCTAGCTGTCTCTGGTTGCATAGGATGACAATCCCTCTTGGTCCATTTTTGTTTACCACATCAGCCATTATCCCAAAGTTATAGACCCCTAAAGATTACAGACCTACAAAATAATAATTAAGGGCTTATGAGGTTTTCTTATAAGGTTTATACATGCCTTATAAGCGTCACTGGTGTGTTCTAGCATTGCAGTGCTTGAGTTTTAGTGCCATGGTCGCTCCTTAGCACACACATTCCCATCCCTGATGGTCAGCAGCTGCTCAGAACTAATGTCCGCTTGTGTATCTGGAGTGTATGTGTGTGTATCAGGCTGGCTCTCCTGGCGTGAGGTTTTGTTCTCAGTAGTGTAGTGGAGGTCAATAGCAGCTCATTAGTGCCAGTGAGAGCTCATAGATCCAGCTATGGACAGCGCTTCACAGCTCATTCGCGCGCACACACATACACACGTACACTTGCTGGCTGGCCAGTCTGACCAACAGTCATCAAACACACACACACACCTCATTGACCAGTGGTGCAATAAGGCCTAACCAAAAACAGACTCTAACTCCTATAAAGACACATGCACACTTTCTCATTCAAGTCGGTATGATCACTGAACCTTTGCTGTAGAAACACTCACCCAGCTCACACCAATTAGTGCCGTATATATATATAAATATATATATATATATATATATATATATATATATATATATATATATATATATATACACACACACACACATAAGATAATCCTTTATACATATATATAGATATGGATATAGATATATACAATATATAAAGGATTTTCCTATATGTGTGTGTATATATATATATATATATATATATATAGATAGATAGATAAATAAATAGATATTGTATATATCCATAGCTATATATATATATATATAAAGGATTATCTTATATGTGTGTGTGTATATATATATATATATATATATATATATATAGAAGATTATATATGTGTATATATATATATATATATATATATATATACACATATAAGATAATCCTTTATACATATATATAGATATGGATATAGATATATACAATATATATCTATCTATCTATATCTATATATATATGTGTATGTATAAAGGATTATCTTATATGTGTGTGTGTATATATATATATACACACACACATAATCTTATATCTATCTATCTATCTATCTATATATATATATATATATATACACACACATATAGGAAAATCCTTTATATATTGTATAAATCTATATCCATATCTATATATATGTATAAAAGATTATCTTATATACCTTATATACAAAGAAACCCCCTATTTGGCACCAAAAATGGGCTCTGCTATTGCTTTACTACTTTTTTTCAGCACTATGTAAGAATACACCAAATCTATAGGTGGTTTAAGCTCTTTTAAATATTCAGATAAATCTAATTGTGCAAGTTGCACCTCCTTAAAATGTATTATTTCCAACTGTGGCACCAATAAAATGCATACCCCACATCAACCTTGCAGCATATCCCAAACCCCCACTCAAACTTAGGCCTGGCGGGGGGAGGGTGCCTTCCTGTCAACCCTATTACCTTCTACATGTGGGGTCAATATGTGCAATGCAAAGTGTGTGTGTGTGAGAGGGAGAGAGAGAGGGGTGTCCCCTGTCCCCACCCAGTCTTAGGGTGCTTTCCATACCCCTTCCTTCTTCTCCAGAGCTCTTCCCTCTTTCTCCGTCTCTCCGCCTCCTCTCCCTTGTCTGCTTAAAGAGAGGGAGCGCCTCACATTGTTCAGAGTGGACATTCACACCGGCCACAGGTCATCCATCCATCCAGAGAGAAAGGAGAGAGTGCATCAGGACAGCCTGAGGGGACTTCTGGAGGATTTCCCAATTGCTGGAGTTCTCCTTAGTGACCTGATCATTCAGCTCAATCTGAAAGGAAGGGTTAAAAAAGAGGGAATCAGAGAAAGGGTGACAGGTGAGAAGGAGCAGATCTTCTCCAAGCTGTGCTACAACAACATCTACAGTTTGGGCCTCATCTCTTCACTGGAGCTTCAGCCTTAGACCCGAGGCGCCTCCACGGCCCAAGTATGAGGATCCTCCAGCCTCTCTACCTGCTGCTGCTGCTGCTGCTGGCTGCAGCCGTGATGCTCACCAGCGCTCAGAAACCAGGTAAGAAAAACTTCAGGTGTTTTCTGGCAGAAAGTTGGTGTTTCTGAAGCGTTAGGGCGACTTTTCAGTCCAGTTTTAGTGAGTTTATAAACTCAGGTGATTGAGCCACTTGCTCTGCGCGGTGATGCTGCGTGAAGCGGGGGACTTTTATTATGCTTTTATTTATTAATTTTTTATATGAAAGTCTAAAAAAATAGCACTTGGGCCAAAATACGGGATAAATAAATAAACATAAAACAAATAAATATTTCGAGACATAAAACGTCAATTTAACCCGTAGCTAATAAATACGTTAAAGGATTTGTATAAATATTTTATAAATATAATTTACGTGAATTATTTTTCACTTTTACGTCACTTTATTATCTTTGAAAATATTTTATCTAAAAAACAACAATGTTTAAATATTTAGTAAGTTATAAAGACACGTTAAAAAAAAAACAAAAAAAAAACGTACGTGCTTTTATAGAAACATGCTATATATTTATATTTATTATATTTATGTTTATTATATATATGTATATTATATATTTATTACAAGCTTTAATAAATATAAATATACAGCATTTATATATATTATATTTATAAATATTTATATAGCGTCTGGTTATAGCACCATACGTCGCTCCACAGGCCCACTGTGCACTACAGGAGCCTACCTGAGGCCGTCCGCCCAGTCTGTGGGGTGTGTAGCTGGTTCCCAGAGCTGAATGCAGTGAAATGCCCCGTGTTGATTCATGCTCGACCACCACAAACATAAACCGAGGAAAGTGCTTGACCGCGGTCGCTGGGCCGTGCAAGGATAGAGGGGTTCAGTGGCTGGAGGTCTGGGGTCATTGGTTTTTAGTGGGAATCTTAAGTGGCGCCTTTCCTGGCTAATGAAGCAGCACCTGAATGCAGTTAAGGTTTATTATTATTATTATTATTATTATTATTATTTTTCCATTCATTATTTCCTTAGCTAAGCTCATTTTGAGGCTCACAGTTGAGGAGATTAAGATTAAGCAGCAGGTTGAACAGGTTTAAGGGCAGGATTAATAAATTCCAACCCCCCCAAGCCCCCTGATTAGGGCTCAACATGGGAATAACAGTGAATCACTGCGTTTAGCTGCCCTTGAAGGCATATTAAACTCTAAGACTTTGAGACTCGGCTTAATTTGAGTGGTTTAAGCTTCATTTAAGTCAGATTAAAAAAAATAAATAAATAAAAATAGTTGTAAATGTTTGTCTAGTCACTATTTGTTTTTTGCTGCAAATTTCTACCCCAAAAAAAATAAAATACTAGCTACAATTAAAGTGCATTTATTTTGATATTATTGGGACAGTACCCCCCACAGCACCCCGCCCCCCTCTCTGCACCCCCGCGCAATGAATCTCCCGCCCGCAGGCGCTCGAGCACCGTTGTGCATTGTTAATCACACTGTCCACCACAATAGATATTAGCATACGGCTACCGCAGAGAGCAGGAGAAAGAGAAGAAGGTGTGTGAGGGGGGTGAATGTAGCTTATATGGCGGTCACGTAGCCTTTAGTCAAAGATACTTACGCAGATAAACCTACAAACCGCTCCAAGGGGCCATCGCCCAATCACCGTCCAGCAGCGGGGTCCCGCGCCCAATAGCAGCCAATCAGCGCTGGAGTTTTAAATCGGCGCGCACAGATTGACTACAAATGGCGGCATGCTCCCTAAGTAGTGCGCTAGCTAAGTATTGTAGACGTTCACTCTTTTTATAGTGATTGAATTCACTAGATGTTAAATTAGAAGACTTTATCTTACTGACTTTATCACGCAACGGCATTGTCTTAGTCATATAAAGCACTGTTTTGCTCAAATAGGTCCATGTCCACTAAGTAGTGCACTAGATATGCATTAAACCCTTACCAAGTGTACCCTTCTACACTTATTTACTTCACTAAATGTGAAACAGGAATTTAATTAGCGTATGGCTGAGTCTTTAAATAATTTCTGTTAATTAGAAACTAAACTATATATATACACACTGATTTCATGAACAACTAGTGCACTACATAGGGTGTGGGCACTATTTGAGATCAGGCCCATGTAACTTTACGTAGATTTCAGTGGTTTAGATTAAACTTTAGGGTCTAAAAATGATATTTATCACTTTAAATATAGTCTTTAAGCTACAGGTCAGGTTTTATTTAAACAAAACAATTAAAAAAAACTACATTTATTGTGAATAAAAGTATGAAAATGGTGCATAATCAAAACAAGACGTGTAGAATTAGTATTATAAGCATTAGTAAATAACATTTTCATCATTTTGCACCATTTTTTTCATGGTAAATTTAGTTGCAGCACATAAGCAAGGTAAAATGTCTAACAAATGTGTGTTTTTTTCTTTTATTTATGTTTCAGATTTTCTGAATTTGAGGCGAAAGTACCGGAGACATCACTGCCCACACAAGCGCTGCCTGCCACTACACTCCAGAGTACCCTTCCCTTGAGGTAAATTCAACTGCCCTACACATACAGTGGGCCTTTCTGCCTGTCTCTTACATGTAAGAGGTCAGTAACACACAGCAGAGCTTAAACAGACCTAAAGCCAAAAGATCCGAATTATTCGCCTTCCCCTCCGCAACGACGGCCGGCAAATATTTGCTAAATACTTTAAATGCCTGCTGTGGGTCTGCGACAACTCACACCGGCCTGCTTGTTAACGGCACCAGTTACATTTAAGAAAGTAATGGAGTTTACCACTCCATTGTGACCTGAGTGTTTGTGAGAGAGTGTGTGTGTGTGTGTGTGTGTGTGTGAGGGGCAAACCAGCTTAATTAACAGAGCTCTAATTAGGCCGCCCTTAGTCTCAAGCATTAGTAAAACCACACACACTCACACACACTCATACCGGGTGGGTAAACAGCTCTGTACTAAACGACGGGGTAATTGCTGCATCTACTTTCTCTTAGACTGTGAGAAGTAAACACACCTCTCACACACACACACACACACACACACACACACACAAAGATCACAAAAGGGCATTTAACTCGCATACACCACCGACACGGACAGACACAAACACGGCCGGGGAAATGCCCCCCACCCCCATATCTACGTGCAATTCCAGTGACCTACCACACACACAGTAAAGCATGGGTGGCATTCTCGGCGGCACTAAATCACAACACAGCAACACCCAGACTGGCCACATCCTGTATAGCCTAACAGTTGTTAAGTATATATATTCTCCCACTGTAGATAACATAGCTAGCTAGCGTGGGTTGTGTGTGTATGTGTGTGTGTAGGCTGGTACAGAAGCCGTGTAATACACACAGCAGACAGCAAAGATCAAAGTGTAGTGTACAACTGTGTGCACACAAGCGTAGGCAGGCACTAAACTGGAGGGATTAGGGAATCCAGTGTTAAATGGGCCCGTAAAAGTTTATACAGTTTACAGAATGGCCGAGACCACCTATGTGGAGTCGGGTGGACACGCTGCACGTAAATAAATGTGTAAAGAGGCCATGTCCTTCATTCTTAAGTGGATTTGACTTGTTATCGCAAAGCTGTGCCTCATTCCAAAAGCAGCCTGGGAGCTTAAAGCGCCTCTTCTAACTTTAATGCGAGTGGACAGGGCTAAACGGCCTAATGCGGGCATTTGTAAACACTATATTTCTGTGATGGCACAGAAAAATGGGGCAGTTTTTGCAGCTTGCTTTCCTTACACATCAGCAAACAGTGTTTTTACACATGATAAGTGTTTAAATACTGTATCATGCTCTTATTTTGAAGGGGAAATCAGTTTAGCATGCTATTGACCCTTTACCGTTACAGCAATAAGGCCTAATAAGCACCCTTAGATTAAACAAACCCTTGGGGAAAATGTAAGAGCATATTAGATACAGGTGGCAGTAAATAATGAGCATAAATGGGGAAAAAAAAGTGCACTAGCAAAAACTTTACTGTTCTGTCCCATAATTAATAAAAGCACTATATATATAGTGCACTAGAAATAGGGTGTAGGGCACTATTTAAAATCTGAGGCCCTTAACTTAACCATAACCATGCAATGGCCAATCCAATGGACCCTTAAAAGTTACAGCATTAAGGCCTAATTAGCACCATTCTATTAACCCTTGTATTATTTCATATGAGCGACCAAGCTAGTGCACTATTTAGGGTGTAGGGCACTATTTGAGAGGCCCTTAACGTACAGAAGCATAATATAGTGTTCATATCTGAAATGCTATTTCTTAATTTATTGAATCGATCACACCATAAAGTCAAACAATTGGTATTGAATTTATATCAGTTTTATTAATGATCACATAAGTCTTTTGATCTTTAGGGAATAAATGTATACAAGTATATGCAAACGCTCTTATTTAAACAAATCACGCTTTTATTTTGAAGGATAATTCAGTATTAAATACTGTGGACCCTTTATTTTTAGAAATAAGCACTGTACAAATAACTGTAAGGCAAAATTCAAGTAAATATTAAATGATGATTCGAAGCGAATATTAATTATTACCAATTATTAACATATTAACCAAATATAAGTATATTAACCAGCCATGGACGGTTAAATAATAAGCATAAATGCTATTTATATAATGCCGTCCTGCGCTATGTGGCGCTGTGTGTGCGCTCCCCAACCCGCCGGCCTTCCCCACTTTGACCCGCAGTGAGCCGATAACGGCCTACTCAGAAGCCGCATTCAGAAACACCACTTAGTGCAGCCCTTAGAGATGTCAGTGTGTGTCGGTTGGGTGCAAATGTCGCAACGCGTGTGTGCGAGAAGCGACACCGTATCCGCGAGGACACACACCCTATGTGACAGCCTCCCGGAGCCGCCTACTGTTTTCAGACGCTCCAGAGGGGTCGTCACCTTTCACCCGTGCTCTCTGACCCCCACACAAAGAGGCAGAGCCAGCTTGCAGTTAACAAAACACGCGCACACACACATACACACACTCGCCACAAAGCACAGGGATTACAGACATGTCTGATCTCAAGCTGTTACTTCAGTTCTAACCAGCTGGACTAATCTGATCTCCCTCTTTCTACAGGTGGCCGTTTACGAGCATGGCTAAGCATCCAAAGAGTGGCGGACCGGAGAGGAAGCCCAGCCTCAATGCAACCAAGGGTCAGCGCTCTCTCAGCAAAGTGGGAGAACCGGCAATCAGCACAGCAACAAACACCAAAGGCTGCTGCACCGTGCCGGTGGCTCTTGCTTCCAGTGCTATGCAACGATGTTTGTGTGAGCAACCCTTGTGTGCTGCCTGAAACGCCACAGGAGAGAGAGAGAGAGAGAGAGAGAGAGAGAGAGAGAGAGAGTGTACGGGTGCAGAAAGACTGGGAAAGACTGTCTTTTCAGCCAGCGGTTATTGACTGGACGTTTGACCGGGGGTGTAACTGCAGCCTGCCACACCCCCAACAAGAAATATCCGACCTCTGTAACTAGCACGGACTGAGCGAAATGTGTTTATATGTAATTTATGCACTTCAAATGTTTTTATTATTATTCTTATTAAATGAAAAGTATTCTTTTTGGGGGAAAAAGCATTGTTCATTATACATTTGTACATTTACTTAAAAGTATATGATGAAAATGTTTCAAAAGAGTGTAAAAATGTAATAAAATTAAGACAAAATCAAAAATCAAGTCAATCTGGATGAATCCTGTACCAAGAAAATGGTTAAAACTGGCTGAATGGGAGTTCTCCTAACACTCAACATGGCACCCGTTTACAGATAAAGCCCCATCCTTCAATAAAAAGAGCCAATGAGGAGGGTTCCATACAGGCCTGTATGGAAAGCCCCCCCTCCTGCAGTAGCCAGAAGGTGAAATACCGAGTTTCCAAACGAGTCACGAGTCACAAATATTCATGAGGTTTTTGCCAGATTTTATCAGTGGTTTAAAATCTGTGCTTGAATCCCTAATCTGACCCTCAGTTCCCAGTACTTTGGTCAGTTTCCCCATTCACAGAGATGGGAGCCTGGTCTTGTGTGACTGGTGGTGTTGCAAAGATGGCAGAAGGGCGAACAGACTTCCCTATAAGGACTTTGCCTAGATTTAACAAGCCTGGACCCAAAAACAGTGGAACCACATTAAAACTGCATCAAAAATCTATTAATTCAACTTTATATATATATATATATATATATATATATATATCACATTATTCCCCTCCCACTAGCTTGGACCCCCATGCGCTGGAAGAGTAAAGGCTAGCATGTGCTCCTGCCAAGTCACACGAAGCTCCACTGCATCTTTGCAAACTACCACAAATGCAATGAAGGTCACTGGAGAGCTGAACACGCTTGGAGGGGAACATTATTAACTACCTAGGCTGAGTCTGCCAAAGGCTTCTTAGCACAAAGACGATTTGCCAACGGTACCAGTTAAGATGTCCTTCACACTAAGATGCTTTTGGGAAACTGGGCCCGGTTCTGTTACATCATCTATCAGACGCCCACACTGGCTAGCGATGGGCAGAGACAGGGGGCTACTGAAATATCATAGAGTTTAAATGCAGTAAAATGAATAAGAGGACCATCTGGATGCGATTGAGAGACGACCCACCATATAAATCCACCATACCGTCGCTGTCTAATGATAAACATGCATCTCCAAATACGAGTTTATCCCAATTATTTTAGAGCATTCCTATTGGTCTATTCATCCAGCATTATTTACACAGTGTACAGAAGCCGCTACAAAGTTCAAACCAGGAAAATAATAAATAAATAAATAAATAAAGATACATTGTTTTTTTCATTGGACAGCAGCATTTTCATTGGATATTGACTTTAGAGGTGGAATGAATACACTGTAAATGATTCATTGTGTACCTGGTTTTAAGTAGGTTTTCCGATTTCCGGAAAAAACTGTGTTTTACTCAAGTAAATTTGACTTAAAATACTTAAAATACTTAAAAATACTTAAAAATATCCCGATAATTCCAGATTTATGTAAATTAATCAATTATTTAATGATTTGATTTGAATAGAAACAAACTCAGCTGTATCATAAATGACTCCTATGTGCTTCAGTACATCAGGTTTTATTCTGGTGAGGAGTAATTCATTACATCTGCATAAAAACACAAAAGGTACAAAACGTAGTTTCAGATATTTACAGGAAAACAACCAAAGTGCAGAATGTGGCACAGTTTGATTTGAACACACACACACAAAAACACACACACACACACAACGGCAGCAGCTAAAACTGCTGCTTTCTACTCAGTGCATTTCAGACCCACCAACCGAAAACAATAAAGACGTCCCGTAGGATTCCTGCTCAGTGCTGAAGACCGATCTCAAAACACACGAAAATAAGAGAGGTCAGTTTGAACCTCTGAAGATTTCAACACAGATTTTGTCTCCCATGTTTAAAAGAACTGGTCCGGCAAAATAAACCTCAAAAACTCGACACAAAACGTACCCATTATCTCACTGCACCAGATGTAGTCCATCAACCAAAACGGGTTTGGTGTCCAAATTTGAGCTTTTTCAGTTGAAACCCTTCAACAGAACAGGTTCCTCAAATGATTCTCTGAGAATGCCTCTGAAGAACCACTTTTGGTTCCAGAAATGACCATGTTTACAAGAGAGATCAATGAGGGTGTGAAGAACTGATGGCTCTTCTTTGAGAGATGCTATAGAAGAACCATGTTTGGTTCCAGAAAGAACCATCTTTGTACTAGAGATGTGTGAGTGTGAAGAACCTTGACTTGACTATTAACATGGTTCTTTCTAGAATCAAAAGTGGGTCTTCTGAGGCACTGCTCAAAGAAGAACCATTTACAGGTTGGAAGAACTTCCATTTGAGGTGAAGGTTCTTCACACCTACACTGATCTCTATTGCTAATGTGGTTCTTTCTGGAACCAAGACTGGTTCTTCCATTGGCATCGCTCAAAGAGGAACCTTTTGCAGGTCTGAAGAACCATCAGTTGATGAAGGTTCCTCAAACCCTCACAGATATCTACTGCAAACATGGTTCTTTTGTGGCATCGCTCAAAGAGGAACCCTTAACAGGTCTGAAGAACCATCAGTTGATGAAGGTTCCTCAATCCCTCACAGATATCTACTGCAAACATGGTTCTTTTATGGCATCGCTCAAAGAGGAACCCTTTACAGGTCTGAAGAACCATCTATTAATGAAGGTTCCTCAAACCCTCATGGATTTCCACTGCAAACATGGTTCTTTCTGGAACCAAAAGTGTATTTGAAGAACCTTCATTTGATCTCCATTGCAAATGATTTTTCTGGCACTTAAAGTGGTTCTTCTATGGAAGGACTCAAAGAACCATTTGAAGCACCTTAATGTTTAAGAGTGTAGCTCTGGAGCTGCAAAGCTAACACAGCTAACAAACAATAGAAGCCAACAGTCAGTCGTTTTTCTTTCCAGTATGCGCCTAAAAGTCCTCCAACCAGCTCAAGGTCTTCATTAAGGTTGCATAGGCATGTTAATGTGGTTCAGAGTGCTACATAAATAAACCCTGAGCCTCAACGAAGACCTGAATGTGGTTGGAGTGGGTTGAGAGAAGACCATGGGCATAGTTTAGAGCGTAAAAGATCCGGATGACCATTGACTTATAGCGCCTGTTAGCCATGTTAGCCTCATAGCTCCAGCGCTACACTAAAGAAGCAAATTGTGGACACCAGAGGACCACATTTCTCACAGACCACATCTGGGATGAGTGGTTTCACCAAAACCGCTCCTCTGAGGTCAGCACTAACTTGCCTTCAGGACCATCATTGGTTTTAGCATAGCAGTAAACTGTCAACACGTGTTTGTGTGAATATTTACAACGGGTCCCCCACCCTCACCCCCCCACCCCTCCGCCCTTTGTTTCTACTTTTGTGTCCATTGTCTTACAGGGCTTGTTGCTAGGGCAACGTGAAAGCCTTAAGGAGAGGTTGCCGAGGTTCTTTCTTCATTAAAATCCCTCTGATCAGTCGGCCGCGTCCACCACTGTCAGTTGGTGTACGATCACACTCGCGCACCCACGCACACTCGCGCACCCACACACACACACTTTCAATTAAAAACCATGATCAAACACAGGGAAAGGTTTGCCGTCCACCTCCTCCGTCAGTCTCTGATCTGCTGGGAGGTCAGGCTGAGGATCCTCTTGCTCAGGAGTGTGTTGTGCTGCTTCAGGTACTCAATCAGGTCGGCCTGCTTTTCCACCACCTCTTCCAGACTGGAGCCATCTCTGTTTTAAAACACACACACACACACACACACACACACACACACACACACACACACACACACACTTCACTTGTACAGTTTAGCATTCCACCTCACTTAAAGCAGCCTCAAGCAGCTCCTGGGCTCCCCCTACAGTCGGGAAGTGGAATTTGAGCTTTGAGCCACATCTCAACAATAACACACTTTAGCACATGCATTTCTGGACTTACAGGGATACAGAACCATCATCTGAACCAGACTGAGGTGGTAGGGTGATGCTCATGTGGACCTCACATAGGTGGAATGGGTCTGGGTGGGTTCCTGGTGAGCATAGGCTTTGAGTGGGTTTGTACATGGGCTTCCCAAATAGGCCCCATTGTTAGAGCCCACCTTAATCTCACATGGGTCCCATCTTGACTCCCACGTGCAGTGTACAGCCCAGATGGGGCCATGTTTAACCCTTTCTGTAGGACCCACACATGGCTACCGTGGTTAAGAGCATTCCACTGACAATTTCAACCCTTTTTGACCACAAAGGCCCACCGAACTGGAGGGACATGAAGATCACCATTGCCATCATCACCTTCAAACCTTATTGCGACTTAGCGGACTCACAAAAGCCTGTTCCTCCAGGCCGCTGCTGACTGATGTGTGTGTATATGTGTGTGTGCGCACGCGCGCGAATGATGGAAACGCAGCGTTTCTGCAAGGAAACAGGGTTCATATGATCTGTTTACAGACCCTTCAGCATGACCACAGGGTGGGTTTGGGTGTGTGTTTGTTGGTGTGTTTGTTTGTCTCCCCCTATGGAGATGCTAATGAGAGATATGGGAGGGGAGAGAGAAATTCTTGCCCTCATTCCAGAGCTCTATTAGAAGTTTTAGCCATACGTTGACCCCCTTTAACAATATAAAACCCAATTCTGCTGCGGATGTATGTATAATATAGCTGTAACGAGCCAATTTGGTGGAATTTCACAGGTTTTACGAGCTTACAGACGCACTAGGGTGATTTTAGAAGACTTAGAAGAACTTAAGAAGCTCAAATCACAGAAACCTTCACAATGAAATCAATGAGTATTAATGAGACCCTCCTAACATCACTGTCAGTAGACACACAAAGATACACTCCTGACCAGAAGCCCCTCCCTCACCAAGTTGTGTAATTTCAGAGAAGCTCTAATCCAGTTGTCCAGCGTTTACATCTTGGCTCTCGTCAAAGTGCTGCTGATCTTCACGCTGCCCACTTCTCCAGCCTGCTGTTAACTGTTCAGTTACATCCCAGACCCTGGCATGCACAGTGGTCATGAGATAATCAACACTGAATGGCCAGAACCCTTCATTTGAGTGGCTCATTCCACTATTCAGACTCAGACTTTAACTCTGATCCTAATCAGCCCCACCTGATCCATCTAATTGCTGCCTTGATTAGCTCAATGAGGTAGCTTAGAGTTGAGCTGGAGAAGAAGGTACACTACCTCCATTTATGACCTTAATTAAAACACTATGTGATTTTTTTTTGTAATCACTGTCATGCAAAAACCTTGAATCTGGCAGTTATTTTATACAATGAAGTATTTGGACACATCATACCAGAATGGTGACTAATTATTCCTTCCATTCAAAACTATTTAAAGTTTTTTCTTTATTTTTACAAGCTTATAAATTGTTATTTAATATACTAACCCCTAAGGTCACTGTTCACTTATTAATCCTGATGCAAAACCTATTAAAAACTATTTGGCAACCATTTGCTTACTGAGGGTCCTCCCAAAGTCTCTTCCCTCAGCTCTGAGGGGTCTTAGGTTTTCATGTCTTCTTATGTTGTTGATCTCTTCTCCTCTTACTGATGACTGATTCTGTAAAGCTGCTTTGGGACAACGCCAGTTGGAAAAAGCTCTACAAATATATTTGATCCGATTTGAATTTGAGGACCTTAGCATATCTTATGGAGTCCCACAGGGTTCTATTGTAGGGCCCATGAAACTGATGTTAATTACGACAGTAAAGTAGTTATGAGAATGAAGAACTAAAGTGTGGGTGTACTATTGGGTCTAAGGGGTTAATTAAGGCATGGTTCTGTGTAGAACTAACCATAGCAACTCATGCTTTAATGGGTCACTGCCTGGTCAACTTGTTCTTCAAATGCAACAAAACCTCTTGTTGATTGAGAAGAACACCAGGAAGGGCTCCACTATTGACATTTTAGGTCAAAAGTTCTCTAAATTTGTTGGTCATCACTTTTGAATCTGACAGTTCTTCTTTACGTTGCGTCAGATTTTCACGACCGACCAATAGAAATTCTCCAAAGAGACCTGGAAAAGATTTTTTGACTTACATTAAGAGTAAAGGCTTTTATTTCCTTTTCATGCTCTCTTATTATTGTTGATTATGTATTTGCATTTGGGGGTCATTTATTTATTTATTTATTTATTTATACTTTCCAAAAGTTCCACAATGCCCTGCGACAGGTTCAGGATGAACACACACATCTTTTACTGGACCAAAGCAGAACACTCTACACTGTGTGTGGTACAGCTGTGGCCCATCTGCGCATGCAAAGCCCTGAGCATTTATTACCTGAAGCCGGTCTCTGTGTGGTTGCTGCTGGCATTGGTGGAGTAGGCGTGAGATCTCTCCTCTTCGCTGATATCTGGACTTGGTCTTTGTGCATTAAACCTGACCACACGCACTAAAAAACACAAAAAACACACACACAGCACATTAATTAATTTAAAAAAACAATACAGCATAACAGTCAGAGTATTAACAAAAAAAAACAGTATAACCACTACATACAGTCATATGCAAATCTTTGATTTTCTAAAGGTCAATTAGGTAAAACACTCAACAGACAACACATTCCTGCAGATTTTAACACACAACTACTGTACAACTGGTATTAGGCCCCTAATCCCATTATTTTAACCCTGTCTCCCAGCAATAAGAGAGTTTTTTTCTGTAGAAGCTCCAGATCTCAACAGAACAGATGAAGCAGGTGAACATGAATCCAGTAAAAAGGAGGAACAAGAGCTTCTCATTCTGAAGAAAGTAGTGAGATCTTGTTTCAGGGTGAGCTAGTCTGAAGAACAGAGCTCGGTTCCTCCAGGGTTCTCCTGGACGCCCCCCAGTCCAGCCAGCACAGCATGGAGGATGTGTTCAACTCCATCATCATCATCAGCAGCAGCAGCTCACCTGATTTACCATCATTAAGCCCTGATTTACCACCAAACCAGGTGTTGATCTGAGGAGAACTCTAAATAATACTAGACTCCATGAGGAGAACTTTGAGAGGAGATGTTCTAATGATGAACACAGTGATTGAGAACCACCACCACCACTTTCTGTAGGAGTGTTATATTAATTATTAGTTTTTATTCTAATATTAGTGTTTTACTGAGGGAGGGGGGGGCAAGCACTATATGTATGCCTCTGTATAGGAGCCTCTGTTAAGAGTTGTTAAATCAGGGGGTCTGGAGACAGCACAACGCTGGAGTACGCCGAGAAAAGCTCGCTCTGGCGTTGAATTCCTTTGTTTGGTGCAGACAAGAGTGTGTTCCTGTCGGAAGCAAACCAGACAGCGGTAGCTCTTGTTCTGTGCACACTTGAGCACAGGTAGAGCGTTCTCACCTGTCAAAACAAGCCGAACTATAGCTGGATTTGTCCGCACCAGACAGGGAAGGTGTGAAAGTACCCTAAAGCTCATTTCTCACCTGGAGGAAACGGACAGGCCATTTACTAGAACATTAACTACAGAGGACCAGGAGGGCTGCTCCTGCACACACACACGCCTACGCACATACACACACACACTCACCTATATTTGCTAAAACATCTTTACCTCCACAAAACACCTTCCCGTTTACTGCTCCGACTAATAAAATGAAGTGTTTTAGCCATGGGCAGGCAGGCCTGTGTGTGGGTATAATGTGGAGGGGTAATTAAGGGTAATTAGCCAGTTCTGTCACCACACATCAAGAGCAGCTGTGGAATGTCCTTTCAGAAACAAAGGCCGAGAGAAGAGCCTTCAGCAGATGTGTCACATTCCTCATCTCTCTGTTAAACAGTAGCGCTTCCCTCCGTCAGGGACACCATAAAAATAAACACGCTCATAATAACCCTAATCTCTCACACACACACCGCAAGTCTATATAAGCCTCCAGGCTTCTCACAGCTCAGCACTTCCACCTGCAATCACCAGCTCGCCATCAGCAAGGTAAACTCCACCAATCCCACCTAAACACAAGGTTTAGTCGTGTGTACAAAAGGGCAATTCCACCCATTTTACCCCAAAACCTTCTGCACAGTTCAGTGGGGCAACTGTAAGGTCATTCCGAGTCATTTAGGGTGGGCTGGTGGGCTGAGCAACGTCTTGGGTTTCTCTACGGTGGTGGGGTGTGGGATATTAAGTCACTTCTTTAACTCTTTCTATGCTTATTTGGATCTCCAGGTGTCTCCATGTCCTCTTTCTCCCTTACCATGGCCACTTACATGGCTTTAAGGGAGACCAGTGAGGCCAGTTTGGCTGAAAAACCTTCATAGAAGTCTGTGTGCTCCCATTGTTTCGATGACCTGGTTGACCTGTGACCATCTCTGTAAGAAGACATCTAAATAAACCCAACTTTCTCCTCAGAGGTGGAAGACTCGGCCGAGTTGATCCTCTAGATCTTAAAGAATTTGGGTTCTCTGGTGACCAAATCCATCACAGGCCAACAGGTGATGGAAAGCAGAGGGTCACCATGACTCCAACATAAATATAGGGATTTTATTTACTATACAAAACCAGCAGGGAATCTACACAAGTCTTCAGAGTCCTATATAGAGTGCTGATGATAGTAAAGTAGTGGCAAATTCTTTCCTCAGGTGCTATTTTGTCTTACAATACCCTGCAAGCATCTCTCCACCACAAATGGGCTTGGTAATGGGTGGTAAAGTGGTCTCAGGAATCAGAATTTTAGTGAAATAACTGTCTGTGAGGGAATCCTCAGATGTCTGAGTTTGCCTAGAATGGCATGTTTACCCCCAAACCCACACTTACAACTTTCATTACATCCTAAATCATTTCAATTTAAACGTTATTTAGAAATTTGAGGCTCTCACTGCAGAGTATCAGCCGATACCCGTCCAATCTGATCTGATCTGATCTGTGTATAAATAATCCAGCTCCACAGTTAAGATTAGACGAGCTGCTGATTAATCTGATCAGTAAAATCCCTTTATTTTTAGTCTCAGTTTCTATAATCAGACTTTCTGGACTGATTGGTTTAGTTTAGTTGAGACTTCTTTTCTTAAAATGATGTTTTATAGTCTTTAATATCTTATAATACAGTCTGATCTCCTCCCTGACCAATCAGCACCCAGCTCCTTTACAACACTGCGGTCTAATCACTTCCTGTGTGTGTGAGTGTGTGTAGTGGTACACACTCTGGACTGGTATCTGTGGTTGTTGGTCTACTGGTGTGTAATAACTGGTTTATAGTGGGTGAATGTGCGTAAGTGTGTGATTGGGGTTTCTATAGCGGGAGTGTGTTAGCATTAGCATTAGCCTCCACTCGGTTCTGAATGGGTTCTTCAGTGCTGGTTTATAAACAGAGAAAGGCAAGTGAGTGGTTCTCCCGGTTCTCCCGCTGGTCAAACAGAGCGTTTCAGTGAGAGTTTTATAAAGGGTCTGATATTATGGTCTGTTTTCAGGTTCCACTGTAAAATAGCTCCACACTGCAGAACCTCAACTCCTTTATTTACCTTCTGAGAACGTCTGCACTACTGCTGCTGCAGACAGCTGGGCTATAATGTCTGTTAAAGGGGCCTTGAGGACACCGGATGGTGCTCTGAACACCATGGTTAAAACTAAGAGTCAGAACTGGATTGGGATTAAAATAGCCGATACTCACTCCATTCGACCCTACATTAATTATGCAGATTATTTATATTGAAAACTGCAATGCTTCGAAAACTGGAATTATTGCCATCTCACTGCTGTACTATTTGGTATTTATGCATTTTAAAGTACTAATAAATTGTAAAAGGCGTCTTTAAAGGTTCATACCATACGCTACGGAAAAAACAGTTAATCTGACTATACATTGACTGTAATACATTATTATATAGCTAATGAGTTAAAATGAAGGCCGTTTACAGTTGGGTCCAAAGGTCTGATAGCACTAGACAAAATATTTTATATTTTTAATTTAAGACAAAGTTTATAGCTTAAATTATATTGGTGCAAGAGGTACAATCTTTCAAATTAAAAATGAATTTCAGAATTTAACATTTTTGGTGGGTTTTCTCCCTTTTTATTTATTAACAAACTCAATGGGTTGTGTAAAAGTTAGTGACGATCAGATTAGACCCACCAGAAAGTCATCTAAACAGCAGCTTCAATGGAGGAGATTAGACTCAAAACAATCAAAGCTTTTCTTAGAAAGGCATTAACATAGTCAGTTTCACCAATTTGATTAAAATTTTGTTTTTACCCAACAAAAAAAAGTCTATTATTGGTTTTACTTTGCATAACATTTATAAAAATTATATTTTTTAGTTAAAAAAATGCTAATGCTAAATTATAAAAAGTAAAAAATTATATAAAAAAATAAAACTTTTGATATCCAGGTTTAAATGGTTAAAAATGTGATCCCACTTTTTTAGACCCTGCAGCACATTCTTGAACTGACCACTTTGAATCTACCCTTCAAAAACAAGAAACACAAACATAAAGGATGTTTTTCCCTTTCACAAACGCCATACTGCATTCGCAACAACAACAATACCACCTTTCACGCATTCGCAAATTAGAGCTCTGCTGCCGCCACCAGCCTTGATGACTTTTAGCACAAACGCAAACGCTCTATCCGACGGGTATGAAGCAGTGCGTCAGGACACAATGGGGCTGGAGCGCGTCTTCCCTGTGCGTTAGGGTCAGACAATACAAGTCCGAATCCCCTCCCTCTCTCCCTCGCTCCCTTTGAAGGGCCCTAAACTGGCTTTGAAGTGCGGAGGCGGCATACGGCCCATGCAGAAGTCCACTGCATTCATGTACAAATGAAGAGGGGAGAGGGAGAGATGCCACATCAAAGCCCCTGGAGCTCGACTATGGTCTAACTGCACCTTCCTCTAGGAAGAGGCCGAGAGAGATGGATAGCTGGAGATAAACGGATGGAGGCGAGAGATGGGCAGATGGATAGGGATTGCTCATTAGCACAATAAACATGAAATTGGGGCAAAAAATTTGGAAAATGGTCATTATTGCCCTGGTGCTGTTGGGTAAACGATGGCATGGCCACATACAGACACAAAGGTTTGGTCAGCCTTTAATGAAAGTGTGTTGTTGTTTTTTTGTACTATATTAAATTATATACATTTTGTATTATATTAAATTTTATTACTATATATTAAATTATTTTGTATTATATTAAATTATTTTATATTATATTAAATTATATTATTATATATTAAATTATTTTGTATTATATTAAATTGAAGTTTCACTTCAATATTTAAGCTTTACAGCTTTGAGTCATGCTATAAACATCTAGAACTGACTTTATTATCCTAGATTTTGTTTGTTGACATAATTTGAAAACACCAGTACATTTCATGACAAATAGACCAAAAGAAATGATCCAAAAATATTTTACAAATAAAAAATATATATATATATATTTTACTACATTAAAGGACATGGCCTTACCATTTCCGAGCATACCGCATACAGTACACAGCTGCAGTCATGCACATCTTAAATTTTTGTAATTATTATAAGAACCTGTCTGATTAACTTGAAATCTTGCATATTATTAAAATTCATGATGATCAGACCAACAGAAAAGGTCCAAAATGACATTAGAAGAAGAGATTCTGTAAAGTACTATTTTGGGGCTATGAGGTTTAGTTCTGACAGCGACAGTACAATAAGGCTGGACAATATTATAATATCTACCATTATCATGATTAAGTTATTATCAATCAGTTTGATCATAATTATCCCCCTTAAAACTCCCAGGCTTAATACTCATTAAGGTGTATTACTCAGTAACTACAGGGACTTCTGTACAAACTGGGGGGGTTGTAATAACATTTTCGGCCCACCGGCGGTCCATAGGCTGTTTAAGGGGTTAATGCTGGTTATGTAGATTTAGCGCAGAATAGTGAAATGTCAGTATTACCTCATGTATTTTTAAATGTGCCAACACTAGTTGTTTTTCCTGTCCACTTCAACTAAATATATATGTCAGAAGAAACAAATACCGAATTTTGAAAAATAAAAAAACCCCAAAATAAAGCATTGTGATTATTGGTCACACTTAATTGTGTTGGTCCCCTATAGATTATCCACAGCTGCTCAAATGTGTTAACGGCCATAAGGGTTAAGGATCAGATTGTGGGTTTGAAGTTATGACATAATGCAACATAATATAATAATATATAAATATAATATATTCAGATTTATTTGCATATAATGGATATAGAAGTGTATCAGTTACAGCTCCAGCTACATATCTACTAATAAAATAATTAATTAAGTTTAAGTTATATTTATGCCATTACCCATCACACCTCATTCACTCGTATAAACAATGACAATTCAGGCTGAATTCACTCACACAGGATAAAGTAGGTATTAGCATCTACTTCACATCTCGAGGCGCTGCACTTAACTGCACTAAACCTAAAAGGGTGTGTCTCAGCACACGGTCAAGCTTCACTTCACTAATCATCCCAGGAATCCAGGTGCTGATATCAGTGTGAGTGTGTGTGTGTGTGAGAGAGAGAGGGAGAGAGCAAGCGTCAATAGTAAGACAATGCCACGGTTTATTTGGGTGGGGTGGCTTCAGGTTGCCTCTGGCAAAAAAAAAGAAGATGATGAGCCTCGCGACCATCTCGAGTACCCTCCTTTCATTCTTAACCCTCTCTTTCCCTCTCTGACCTTAACACCACCAGTGTCTTAGGAGGTATCAGTGTTGGTAATTGATACAAGGAGAAAAGATGAAGACAAGGGGTGAGGGGGTGGATGTGGTGGTGGTGGGGGGGGGGTGGGGGGTGCAAGCGGCTTGGAGGCTTGGAGGAACAAGCTTTAGAAAAAGGCAGTAGGAAGAAAAGTTAAAAATAGTGAAAGATGGAGCAAAAGGAGGGAAAAAGGAAAGGAATGAAGGAAAAGGACAAAAGAAGGGACGAGCCAAAGGAAGAGGCAAGTGAAGTAGAGAAAGAGCGAAGAACAAAGGGAAGAATCAAGCAAAGAAAGAGCAATAAAATGAAAGAAAGAATGAAAAAAAGTTAAGAATGAGAACGAACAGGAGGAAGACTGAGGTGTGTGTGTGTGTGTGTGTGTGTGCGTGCACGAGTGTGTGTGTGTGGGTGGGTATGTGATTGTGATACAGCGGCCTGGTGTGTGATCCTGTAGAGGATAAAGACAGTATTGTGGTATTGTGATGCGTGTGTGGTAGCAGCTGGGGGAGGTGTGTGTGTATGAGCGTTTTATAATGTGTATGAAGAGAGGAGCTTTAAAAGCTGCCCCGCTCACACTGAGAGCACTGGGGTTCACTTACAAGTAAGTTTCACTTACAAATACATGGCTGAGACAGACAGACAGCGAGTGAGTGAGTGAGTGAGTAAATGAGGGAGGGAGGGGGGTACCTGTGTATATGAGCAGGCATATGAGGGTCAAGAGCAGTTCCACACAGATGATGACCAGCAGCAGATAGACGGAGAGATTTTTCACTTTCTTGTCCAGCAGTGGCGAGGGTGCAATGACCACCAGTACTGCGGCATTACCTGCAGAGAGAGAGAGCGCGAGAGACAGAGAGGGAGGAGGGGGAAAAGTGGTTTCACTGCATGTAACAGCAGTATACTAAACTGAATTCAATGAATCCAGATTAAACAGAGTGTAACTGCACTGTACTAAACTGAATTCAATGAATCCAGATTAAACAGAGTGTAACTGCACTGTACTAAACTGAATTCAATGAATCCAGATTAAACAGAGTGTAACTGCACTGTACTAAACTGAATTCAATGAATCCAGATTAAACAGAGTGTAACTGTATTGTGCTAAACTGAATTAAATTAAGACAGATTAAACAGAGTGTAACTGTATTGTGCTAAACTGAATTCAATGAATCCAGATTAAACAGAGTGTAACTGTATTGTGCTAAACTGAATTAAATTAAGACAGATTAAACAGAGTGTAACTGTATTGTGCTAAACTGAATGAAATGAATCCAGAGTAAACATAATGTAACTGTATTGTGTTAACTGAATTAAATCAATCCAGATTCAACTGAATGTGATAGCACTGTATTAAACTGAATTAAAGTTTAATTGGACTAAACAGTGCCTGCAGACACATTCTGATAAATTCTGGTAAATTTCAATTCAGTTCAGTACTGAACTGAATTGAATTGGAATGAATCCAGATTAAATTAAATGTGACAGCAATGTATTAAACTGAATTAAAGTTTAACTTGATTAATCTGGATATAACTGCACTGTACTAAACTGAATTAAAGTTGAACTGCATTAAACTAAACATCTGTGCAACAGTATTGAACTGAATTGAAATGTAACTGGATTAAACTGAATTTACCTGAACTGTATTGAACTGAACTGGAATTAAACTGAATTGAACTGAACTGAGTGTAACCGCACTGTATTACCCAGAACTAGAGCTGAACTGTTGAGAGACTGCTATTGAGTGCTGCCATCTGGGGGCTTTCAAGAAACCTTTACAGATGAGGTTTCCTGCAGCGCATGAGCCTGTACCTGCAGAGTGTATGAGCAGCGGCAGGCGTTTGAGGTCTCTGGTAGTCCTGTAGAACTGCAGGTAACCTCTCCTCCTGGCTGCACTGTGGTGATGGTCTACACACCGCTCAAACGCAAACATTAGCACCCACAGCCCAGCCTTCCCCAGCAGCACCACGGTCTGAGCGTCCACTCCGTTTAACACCGTCTTGCACTCCGCCGAGTGATCATCCGTCAACCAGCACAGAATCGCCAGGACTATGCTCACGCTCACATACGCCACCTGGGGGCCATACATAAGAAGTGAAGTGACAGACATCTTACAATCATTCATGTTTGAAAACCCAAGATGGGCATTGTGGATTCAAATTGTATGATTCAGAACTGAATCATATTCATATGAATCATTTGAATGAATAATGAAACTGATTGGCTGATCTTTTTTTTATATGGATTAAAATCTGGATTAAACTTTTCATAAACTACAATGTGAACAGAACATGGCATCAGTGTAGGCTGCCTGGGTCGGCATATATCGTTAGCTATTGTCTGAGATACATCAGGTCTCCAGTTGTGGTTCATGTGGATCACGGAACGTGTGGTTCCATGGTATGATGTTTGGCAGAAACTGATTGGCTGATAAAAGATATGTTTTATATGGATTCAAATCTGGATTAAACGTTTCATAAACTACAATGTGAACAGAACATGGCATCAGTGTAGGCTGCCTGGGTCGGCATACATCTGAGATACATCAGGTCTCCAGGTGTGGTTCCATGGTATGATGCTTAGCCCTCTGGACTCTAAATCCAGCGGCATTTTGCAGGGCAGTGGTGACTTTATGGTGCTGTTGGGGCCCTTGAGCAAGGACCTTAACCTCTCTACTCCAGGTAGCGCTATACTCACATGTGCTACTGTCAGTAACCCAGCTATCCAGGTAGTGGGCAGTTTTTGGAACTCTCTCTTGATGGCCGACTCCAACGCATCCTGAGATATGAGTGGCCCATCGATCAAAGGGTCGTCCTCGATGCTTTGGGTGAAATCTGTGCTCGCGTTACTCTGTACACAATCACACACACAGAAGGACAGGAGATTGTGCATTCACATCCAAACTGTCTGACTGGCAGTAAGAAGCGTTCACAAAGGACTTTCTCTGAACTCTCACACCTCAGTCAGAAGAACAAACGCAAGCGAATGTGTATTAGTGCACGGTGAGTACAACGGGTCATTCCACAAGCACCTTTGAAATGGCGCTTCTTGTTGAGTAGAAGGCTAAAAGACCTTGAGAATGATCTATCGTTCAGGCTTCTGGGACAATAGGAGGATTTCACAAAGCAGGATTTCTCAGCAAGCTGAATAATGTATGAGTAGAAGTGAGAAATACGTGCTACTGGACAGCCTTGACCTTTATCTGGACCTTTACTTTTGCCACTCTGAATTTTGGCAGAAGGGTAGCAGCCATTGATCGCAGGAGGGATAGGAGGGATCGCAGGAGGCTGCGGGTTTCTGGGGACAGATTCCAAAAATAATACTGAGGGAGATATATATGTTATATTATATTATATATATATATGTTTGTTTACACATATTGTTACAGCAATATGACAGTGATTACAATTTCTTTAGGGAATAAAAATTTAAGTTAAATATAAAATATTTTAATGTTTAATCCTAAGAAATACAAGCCAGATCTTAAGCCAGACAAAGCAGTCTGATAAAGACTGTCTAATAAAAGCTGTGAGGGAAAAACTGCCTCTACTTCAACTTCATGGAAAACACAGCTAATAACTTCTGCTTTGAAAATATATACCTTTATACATGTAAAATAAATGCAGAAGCTCTGCTTTATGAAATTCAAACCTCAAATATAATACTGAGGGATATATATATATATATATATATATATATATATACATTTAATATTATATATATATATATATATATATTTGCTTACACATAGTTACAGCAATATGACAGTGGTTACAATTTCTTTAGAGAATAAAAAAGTTAAATATAAAATATTTTAATGTTTAATCCTAAGAAATACAAGCCAGATCTTAAGCCAGACAAAGCAGTCTGATAAAGACTGAAAAACTGCCTTGTAAAAATAGACTACTCTACTTTAACTTCATGGAAAACACAGCTAATAACTTCTGCTTTGAAAATATATACCTTTATACATGTAAAATAAAGACAGAAGCTCTGCTTTATGAAATTCACACCTCAAAGCCAGGGAAACCCTCCTGCCCTGTGAACTCCTGCAATTCTGCAGCACTATTGATCCTAACAGAGCCATGAACCCCAACATTAGCCCCAAACCCCACGTTTTACACGCACCAAATGTGCTGAGGTCCGTTTGGAGTCCATTGTAAACCTTCTTCTTCTTCTTTATCAGACAGTCCTAAAGAGAAATGTTAAAGAAAAGGGGAAAGTGGAAAACTACATGCTCAATATTTATGGCAAAGCTTTCAAAACACTTCAAAGTTTGCTTCCGGTAAGGTCGCGTTCAGGACGGTCGTCAAATTAAAAGTCCTGTGGCTGGGTCGCTGTTTGAGATTGTTGTTGTTGTTATTTTTCTTTTGAACATCCATCCTTTTTTTTTTTTACATATATATATATATCACAATATATAATACATAGAATAAAATAATAAATACATACAAATACAAATATGTAACAACAAATAGCGTCATAAATAACCAAATCATAAATATAAATAATCAAATTCATATATAACAAATAAAACATAGTCTTAATTGTTGGTTTAATTATTAATATTACACATTTTACGACAATTAAGCTCAATAAAGGAACCGAAAAAATAACTGTTGCTGACAAGACGCAGTTCCGTTTACACTAGAGCTAGCTAGCTAACAAGGCAAATATAATAAAAGTCCCTGTAGCCTGAAACTATTTTAGCGCATGTTAGCAATATTAACCTTTGTCTCGTATATCTAGGTTTGAGAGACGTAGTAAAAATTGTATTTTATTTATTAATTATAAGTGGACGGTATAGGTGATTCTTGTGGTCACCACCAGACAGCGCCGGTCAGCTCGACAGAGCTGCGGAGCTTCACAGTCATCCAGCAGCAGCAGCAACAACAATGGCTGCGACCTGTGTTTGGAAACCGTGTGAAGAAAACGGCCAAGACCACGCTGTTATTGGTAAGATTAGCCTCGATCTTTGTATAAAACTCTCTAACTGGACAGTAGGTGAGGGTTTGGGCGAACAGTGGGGTAATATACGCTGGTAATCGTTACTTTCAGGCACCCACGTGGGTTGAGGTGTACTGTGGCTGTGTAGGGCTGGGCAGAGTTGACCTAGCTGAAAACCACAGTAAAGATTTTAACTAATCCTGTCTAATTAAATTTAAATTAAAATAAACATCAGCATGTTGCTATCACGAGATGGTATGTCGTACGTGTGAAATAAGTCGTTATGACGAGATAACGTGTTGCAACATTCCTCAGGATGTCATTATCAGGAGAAAATGTATATTTTAATATTTAAACGAGATATGGCATAAAACGACGTAGGCAATTCCTCAGCATGTCGTTATTAAAACGGGTGGTTAAGTTGTAATTATGACAAGTATCTCATTATCACAAGAAAAATGATCACAAGATAATATGTCAAACCACAGTCTATTCTTCAGGATGTCATTATCACGAGAAAATATATTTAAACGAGATATGGCATTAAACGACAAAGACCATTCCTCAGCATGTCGTTATTACGGGTGGTTAAGATGTATTTATGACAAGCATCTCATTATCACATGAAAAAAAAATTATCACAAGATAATATGTCAACAACAGTCTATTCTTCAGGATGTCATTATCACGAGAAAATATATGGCATTAAACGACATAGACCATTCCTCAGCATGTCGTTATTACAGGTGGTTAAGATGTACTTATGACAAGCATCTCATTATCACATGAAAAAACAATTATCACAAGATAATATGTCAACAACAGTCTATTCTTCAGGATGTCATTATCACGAGAAAATATATTTAAACAAAATATGGCATAAAACGACGTAGACCATTCCTCAGCATGTCCTTATTATGGGTGGTTAAGTTGTAATTATGACAAGCATCTCATTATCACAAAAAAACATTATCACAATACAATATGTCAAACAGACTATTCTTCTGAATACTGTTATTACGCGTTATGTCATCATTATAAAATAAGCATTTTGTTATTACAAGATAATATGATGAAGAACACAGGCTTTAGCATATCACTATTCTGACTTGTTATGTTGTATTAAGAAATAAATATCTCATTGTTATGAGAAAATATCTTATGAGATGTAAAATGACAGGCTACTCTTTTTATTTATTTATTTGATTTATTTTTACAATCTGATATCTCACTCTTTCATGAAATGCTCTATATGCTGTTGCTATATGGCATTATCTCATAATAACAAGATATTTTCTCCCAATAACAAGCTGTTAACTTTATAACAACGATATGCTGACCATTTTTTAATGTAGTTTGACAGCAATACACCTCCCATACATTTCCATAAAACATAAGTATAAAAGTAGCCGGTCTTTTGAACTGAACCGATCTCAGATGGGAAGTGAATCCAGTCCCTATATTTTTAGTGTCCCAACACTGAATGTGGTCCTTCTCAGTCCTCCTCACAGCACAGCCCTGTTTTTGCAGTTAAATTCTCCAATGGACATGTGAAAAATACTGACCAGCTGGACTTCAAGCTCTTCAAACATGTTGATGAATCCAACCCAAGAAAGAAGAGCAGGCGGATTGTGGTAAGAAACAGTGTGACAAGAAATGCTGAGTGTCTGTTATCAGGAGAAAGCAGTGTCAGACGTGCTGTGTGTGCTTTGTGGTTTAGGCTGCAGAATCGGACAGACTGGCCTACGTTGGGAGCAACTTTGGTACGGGTTCCTTACAGTGCAACAACCTCTGCAGGTAGGCTAGGTTACACCAGGGCTTCCACCAGAGCCCATTCCTGAAGACCTACCATTTATGGAGAGTTAACATCCAGCCTGCATCAAGGCCTGTCCCAAACGGGGTCTTCAATAAGCTTTTGAGGGCTCTGATGGTCCTCTGATTCTTTACAGGTACTTTGTGGGTGTGCTGGACAAAAGGACCATGGAGATGAAGGTGCAAAGTGCTCAGCTCTTCAACCTGCAGCCCATTATACCAGGTACTCACATCACACAAACTGATCTAAGCGTGGTACGTCTTGGTTAGCTACATCTTTTGAGCCCATAATCAGAAAGAGAGGATGGGGTGTTTGACCTTTTGACTAGCCCTCCCATTTGTCCTCCCATTTGTTAGGCAGCATACTGAGAAATCCTGGTTTATGAAATACCCTCCTGATCGTTTGTCTATTGAAGAGTCTATTCAAAAATGCTACAAGCTCGGTTTTGATTGGCTGTCATGCATAGTGCCTCATTCAAAAAGCCTTCAAGAGCTGAAAGAATGGGCATGGCTAATCGGTGGTAGGCTGAATAGAGGGTATGCACATGACATCACAGGTGGCGGGCGTCACTGCGGCCATGCCCACTGAGTGGCAAAAAAGACAAGGAGCGTTTGGTGTGAATACAGAAAATGCTAAAACACTCAAACGAGAAAGAGCTGTTGTGTGATTGACTGTACAAACAGATTCAGCAGGAATTCAGAGCTCTCCTTTTACAGACTGCTGAAAGCTAAAGAGAAGAGAGCTAATGAAGAAGCTAATGGATGGCTGCAATTCATAGAATCACTGTAGTTATGGATTTAGCGACATGCTAAGTTCAAGGAAGAGGGAAAGCAAGCACACCTGGATGCGCCAGTCTACTGAATGAGCCTGAAAACAGTGGAGAACACTCCAAAGACCCTCTCAAATGTGTGCTCTCAGATATGAGGCTTTATCCTCTAAAGACCTCAGTTAGCTGGATGTCACCGGCTACACATCTCTGTCTATGGACCGTTGGATCTTCAGGAATTTGAATGGCCGCTGTTGAGTCCAGCTGCTTTTAGCTTAAGCAGATAGTCGCTTGTGTCATTCCCGGTTTGGCCGTTTTCCCTAATAATAAATGCTGCAGCTGTGACATCAGTGCATACCCTCTATAGACCGGGATATATAAATGAAGAAATGCAGTAAGTTTTAATAGGATGTTTTTGCAGGTGAGTTCCCACATATGGACTCTATAATTAAAGTAATTTGCTGTTTTGTCTGATCTTTCCAGGAGAAACTACAACAAATGCTGATAAAAATGAGACAAAGACCTACAGAGACAAGGTGAGTCTGTACTGCACAAGAAGGAGCTGAGGCATATATCTTCATATATCTGATGCTTGGTCAGAAGGTTCTAAAGCAGAAGACCCGATGTTTGCGCTTGCAGGTGGACGCTCTCATTGAGGCGTTTGGCACGACTAAGCAGAAGCGTGCTCTGAGCTCCAGACGTCTGAACGAGGTCGGAAACGAAACGCTGCAGAAGGCCGTGGCCCGTGCTGCCGGCAACGTGATAGACCAGAAAGGCCTGGAAGGTAAACCCACAGACAGCTGTGTGTCTCTGATCCCAAATCAGTAACTTTAGAACCTTTTAGAAGAGGTGTAGATCCACCTGAGGCCTGTCTTGTCTTTTTTTTCTGTGAACATACACACACTATATGTCCAAATGTTTGTGGACACCCCATCTAATGAAGAGTAGAGAAGTACTGACAGTTGCCCCAGGCCTAATGCCAGGCGTGGGCTAGAGGGGTATAAGGCACCCCAGCATTGAGCTGTGGAGCAGTGGAAGAACTGTGTTCTCTGGAATGATACTGGATGGTGCTCCATCCAGTATTTTTAGGGTAAGCTGGGGATACGGTGGGATGATGAACTATGGCTCCAAAAAGTAGTAGAAAGCCTTCCCTGGACACCAACAAAAGCAGAATAACCTTTGTGTGTGTGTGTGTGTGTGTGTGTAATACCATTGACAGAATGAATGAGCAGGTGTCCCAATACTTTTGTCAATATAGTATGCACGCTTTGAAATGACCCACAGAAGAACAGCCAAATCAACAAAGTTGAACTGACCACAGTAATTATGCTTAGGGTAAAACATGTTTCCTGTGACAAACGTTATCTCTGTCTTCTCAGCTTTACAGCAGGAGGTGGCTAATTCAGAAGCTCAGACAGAGATTGCTCTCTTCCTCCCACCGTGTAACCGGGACGCAGATAAGGCCGAGGACGTTTACCCTTTCAGTGGCAGTATCCTTCCCATGACCAGCAAATTAGCTTGTCTGCTGTGTTATCTGATTTGTAGGCGCTTTAGCTCAATAACCTTTTCACCACCTGTAAAGGAATGGTTCAGCAAAAAATCTCAATTGCAGAATTGTCCACTTACCTCTTTCAGGACCTATTCGGTCCAGCTTGTGTTCAAATCCAATATTTTCTCCAGTTGAGTCACTGGCAGTTCCACTGTTTAGCTTGGTTTCCCCTTGGGCACCCTATAAGGTAAAGCCCCTGGGCTGTCCTTCCTACATAGAGAGAATGTGGCCAGCTAAGCTCTCTTTGACTCCCGGCTACGGATGACATATGTAGCTTCGGCGCTAAACTAATACAGCATCAGGTGTGTGGGATCTGACCTCTCTGCAATGGTGAGATTGGGCACCCATGGTCTGCTGTGTTTATATGATGATAAGAGCTCATAAACACAGACATTTGCATGTTTACAAGGACTGTCTGAATGATGCCCCTCATATCCCACAGCAGTCCTGGAATACCCCTCTTCTGCATAATGCCCTTTTATGGAGCCTCTAACATAGCAGCACAGCGGCGAAAACAAAGGATCGGGTGTGAATCGGGCTTAAAGTGGACGATGTTTCGTCCATTAAAACATTCCTGGATCTGCCCAGATCCTGATCCACCAATATCCCTATTTCTGACTGCTAGCCACAAGCTCCTTAACTTCACGTTAGTTTTGTCTCCAGTCGAATTTGAGTCACTCAAGCAGGTCGGTGAGAAGATGGCAGCACTGACTTCTGAAGACCTCGTGAAGATGAGAAATAGCGGCAGGTGAGCAGAGATTGGGGCTTTTTTGCTTCCAGCAGTAGTCATATAGGCAGATTTGGTAGCTAGATGAGGTCTGGTGATAATACTGTTTGCTTATTTGGGATTGATCATTAGGAAATGCATGTCATTGTCAATATCAGAATTCTGAATATACAGCTACTCTACATATAATTTACATATCAATTACTCTACATATAATTGAATTTTATTGTTCATAATAATATGAACAATGGTGCAGTAATAGTTTATCAGTAATATCTATGGCCTGAAGCTGATGATGATGATCAGCTGTTGATGAATGTGATGGGCTGAGACTAAAAACCGTTCTAGTGGATGACAGTCTTAGTGGATATTTGATCTGCATTGATTGACTGAAGTGATTCCACAGTAATTGCCCCTGTTTAACACCCGATTTTGATCTCAAAATGCAGCTGGGTCCTGCTTTCGTACCTTCATGGGTTTTCATTTCTGTACACTCCTAATAATTAAGGTCAAACAAAGGGTTCTTGGAGTGATGCCATAGAAGAACCCCTTTTCCATAAAGAACCATGTTTGTACGAATAGGGTTAATGAGTGTAGAAACAAGGAGGAGGTCTTAATGTTATGGCTGATTGGTGTATAATATATACACTGTAGTAAAGAATGAGAAGACCTTTCCTCCAGCAGGACCTTGGTTGATCTGTGTGTGTGTTGTCTGTAGTCCAGAGACAGTGCTGAGACATTTGGAGAGTCTGCCCAACACTACTGAAGCTCGAGAGAGACAGGCCCGCTGTGCCTGGTACCTGTTATTCCTCATCAGACTCGCCCGGCACAAGAAGGTCAGCCACAAACGTGAGTGATGGTGAACAGTCCACCAGTGTGTGAGTGTATTGTTCTCCAGGCCTCTAGCTTTGTTTCTAAAGGCTGCTTATGGTCTGCTTGTGTGTCTCGTTTTGGGGTTTTGCTTGGAGAAGTTGATGAGGATGACTGTCCACGAAGTGTCTACACTAAAGTGCTGAAGACCTTCACGGTGGAGAGCTATGCCAATGGAAGGTGCGTTTGTGTGTGTGTATGTCTAGTACCAAACACAACTGAATGAGTTGGGTATATTTATTGAGACATGCCCTCTATGTCCAAATGTTTGTGGACACCCCATTCTAATGACGACATTCAGCTTCTTTACGTTGCACCCATTGCTTGTCTAGTCCCTGGTGATGGTGATGTATCATCAATAGAGTAGGACTCTCTGAAGCAGATAAACATGAACCTGCTGGCACCATGACCAAGGCCATCTGTGGGCAAGAGGGGTTTATTAGCCCCCCAGCATTGAGCTGTGGAGCAGTGGAAGATGTGTTCTCTGGAATGATGGATGGTGGTGCTCCATCCAGTACTTTTGGGATGAGGTGGGGTGTTAAACATCCAACATCCTGACCTCGCCAACGCTCTTGCGGCTGAATGCAAACGAAGCCTCACAACAATGCTCCTCCAAAATCTGGTAGAAACAGTTATTCCAACAAACGAAGATACGAGGATAACCCCACTTTTTTTATACCCCTAATTCCGGACGAAACAATAACGGAGCAGGTGTCCCAATACTTTTGTCCATGTGATGTAGATTTTTAATCGTAAAAAAAAAACCACTTTCATGATAAGTGTGTGTGTGTGATTACTGAGTAGTGTGTTTAAGCTACAGGTAAACTAGATATAGATAAACTAGCAGCGAGCTAGCCAGGATACACACCCGGCCTAATACAGCCTCCACACGGCAGGCTTAGCTTTATCACATTGTAACAACTAAGCTACGCAGATTGTGCAAACAGTGCTTATATATCTGCTAAATAGTTTGGATATGGTGCTAATTTGTGAGAAATGACATGAAGAATTCATGATCCCCCCCCCCTCTCCTACTCCCAGATTGAGGAATACAGTGCCTGCCTCCATGCTAGTAAAGTTAGCCTGTCATTGCCTGGCTCTGCTGCTGCACATGGGCGGCCAGACGGCAAACCTCACACTCCTACACCGAGATCTCTCTCTCAGTGAAAACAGGTCAGTCACGCTCATCCTCTCTCACACTCACACACAGAGTAATAATCTATTCTCTCAATCAGAAAACCAAATGTCCTTCTCTTGGTCTGTTCATTACTGTGACATTTTAAAAGCTCCACAAAGCAGAACTGGCCATCAGAAGGTGTTCAGTCCTTAAGATTTTTTTCAGCTGTTAAAAGCAGTAGTGTTTCTGAGCGGGGAGGGGCAACAATGTTGTAATAAATGGTATTATGGTGCTGCGCGACTAATATACTCATTCTGAAAACGGACAGAGTGGTCTGGTAGGTCCTTCTGGCAGCTTTCCTGGCCATGTCATGTCATCCAGGACCGTTTGCTGGTCACCTGAGCAAAACCATGCGCTGCTACAAATAGCTAGAGCAAATGTGGAGACAGAGCCGGCTCAAGGGGGCCCCAACGCCACCAGGGGGCCCCCAGGAGCACCAAGATATAATGATAAAATAAAAATATTTAAAAAATAATAATAATAAAAAGAATAATCAAACAAAATGGTATTACAAAGGTAAAAGCGATATTTTATTTTCATATTTGGGTCACTGATACTAGGTTAAGCAATTCCTGTTGTTGGCTGCTGCCAGTGGTTAACTGGTTAAACTGGTCAGCTTGTTAACTGTAAATGCATTGCCTTGTCTACTGAACCCATATACACCACTCTGTATTTAAAAGTACAAATTAATTGGGTATTAATTTTTGTACATTTGCTCCCCCTGTAAGGTTAAAAACAATAATATGCTACAAATAGTGTTATTGGTGGTGGGGTGTACGTCACACACACAGTGTAGCCTATGGAATGATGAAGCATCTCGTGCTGAGGTGGTGGTATGGGTGGCCCCAAATGAAAATCTGTCTTCAGAACTTCTGCTCGTTCTCCCACTGTCCAACCAGAGACGCTGACTAAATGTAAACCGGCAATGTTTAGATTCAACCACTCTGAAAGAAGAACGCACCACAATGCACTTTTTAAAAAGTACTTTTGCACATGCTCAGTGCAATTACACATTCCCACCAGAGAGGTCTCTAAATCCCCATATCACAAAACTTGCAGACCACCGCTTTAAAGGAGCAATTTGAACATTTTCCTCATAACTATATAACTAAATAAAATACTGTATTTGATCAGTTAAGATAGATTTTAGTTTGCTAATGTAGCTAACAGTAATCAGTGGCATTAAAAGGTACAGGGAAACTGTATTTGTTGTAGCTTTAAAGGGGCAATTCGAAAACCCCAACATTGTAATGTAACAGTCTTGGCTCATTATATTTACCCCCAGCCCAATAACTGGCTAGAGGTTAAATGCAACAGCTAACCATTTAGGAATACTTGCAAAATACTAAAAAAACAAAAAGCTATGCCAGGCTAGGCTATGCTATTCAATTCTATGCTGTCACAGTACAGTACAGTACAGTACGTAAAGCAGCCAATTAAAGCAGATTATTATCAGTGTGTTTCATTCCGAGGTAAAATAACAGGGTGGTAAATAGGCTTGTAAAGCAGCATCTGAGCATTTTCCACCCCCAACCACAATCACATACTTCACAAACATACTTCCTACTTAGACATCAGACAACGTCTACATGTAAACATGGTGTGTGATGTGGTGGTGTGTGGTGCAGTGATCTAAATTAGCCTAGTGGTGAGCAGCTGCATTTTAAACTGTTCTGAATCTGAAATATCTGTGTATAGGATGCTGGAGGTGGCGAAGGCCATGGGGCTCACGCTCTCCCGCCAGTCTTCTCTCAGCTCTGAGGAGTCCGGCCTACGGGATGACCACAGAATGGCCTCTCTGGAGCTTCCGCTGGTCCACTACGAACGCCGCCTTGAGTCCAGGAAACGCAAGAAGATGAAATAAATGAAGTGACTGTAGCAACGGTCTGTTCCAGAGCTGTGTTGTAAATGACGTTTGTGATTAAAAGGACTTTATTAACAGGTGTCAAAATGTTCATCTTAATTAATTCATTTTTAATCTTTTTTTTACTTAAAGCAGCAGTATGCGAGAATAGGCATTTCTTATTCCTGGGCTCCCCCTACAGGTGGGAGGTGGAAGCTTTGAGCGCTTTTCACATGGCAAAATAAGGTGGATATAAAGGCATAATAAAACTGGGATGTAATTCATGACCTGTTAACTACGTTAATTACTTAATAGCATGATGCAGATGGCCTTTTGGAATCATAATATGACTGTTGGATGAACGAAGGTCAACATCGGACGTCTGAAAGGTCAGACGGTTTTCAGACCAAGCGGACAAACACAGGCGGTAAATGTGCTGAATAAGGTGGGTGGCAGGTTCTGCATACCAATGAGTCTGTTTCTCCTAATGAATGAGATGCAGAAACATGAACAGGGATCTGTGGCCTTCTTCCTTTATATCACTGTCACTGTTGGACCAAGATTTCATGACAGACCAATAGAAATGCTCCAAAATGACTTGGAATGAAATCTTATTTTTCATTGACTTCCATTAAGAGCTCTGCATGTCTCGTCTCTGGGACAAGGTGTTGAGGATGACCCTCCAAGGAGTGTCTACACCAAAGTGCGGAAGACCATCACAGTGGAGAGCTGTGCTGATGGAAGGTTTGTGTGTATCCAATAGATCCATGTGATTGGAACAGGTGTCTCCGTCTTGCCCTTGTGTTGACTCTTCCTGGTCTGGGTCTGTGTTTTGGTTTCCCCATGTTCTCTTCAGCACATGGCTATATTTAGTGCTCTTGTCTCTGCCCTAGCCCCGCCCAGCCATTAGTGTTCCCACCAGTGTCTCCTTTGTAGCCCTGCCCTCTTGTTATCCTCCCCTGGTGTTCCTGTTTGCTCTGATCCTGGTCTGATGTTGATGTATGGTCACTGGGCCGCATTTCGGGTTCCTTGTGGTTTTATCATGGGCATTCCTGTTCTGGATTCTGTGTCCTCTGTCTGGGATGATATTAAAATGATTACTTTCAAAGTAACTTGCATTTGCATCCTGCCTCAACCCCCCATTCTTTACAGTGATTCTGATTATATGATGACATCTTTATGAACCAATATATTTCTGTTGAAATATCATCTTGACGCATCACACCGAAGTAAAAAGACACATATGAAACGTTCCATAAATTCTCTATTTAGATTTTACAACATGTATAAAAAATGAAGGCATACAGTAAAAATAGGCACATTTTCAGACATCACATATTGCACTATTTAGGGAGGAAAAACAAACAAAATCTTCTTACAGTGCAAAAAAATTATGTCTGAGCAAGTATAGTCCTCTTTGGTCTAGTCTAAATAACTACAATTTCTCAAATTTTAAAACTGTAGAAATATTTATTAAGATTAATTCACTTGTTTTAGGTCATTTATAGGTCATTTTTAGGTCATCTATTAAAGTCATATTCCTTGACAGCTAATTTTGGCTAATTGAGGTAATTAGATAGCGGCTCCTGTTAGCCCAGGGGGGTCAAATCTTGAACCATGCTACTTTGCCATCAGCAGCCGAAGTCTAAGAGAGCACAATTAGCTGTGCTCCCTCTCCTGAAGGGTAGATGGCGCTCTCTTACCTCATCACTTTTAAGATGTTGGCCAGTACAGGCGTCTGTTGGCTGGAGTGGTAGTGCCTGATGCTTTTCTCCAAGAGTCTAAGAGTGCTTACCCTCCTAGTGTAGGGAGCATTGCTAGAGCTAGGGGGAGCTACGAATGGGTTTGTTGGGGGAAAAATAATAATAATAAGAATTATATAAAGATAATTACTTGAACCAAGCTACATTATCTACATTATCTACCACTTTCAGCAGATAAAATGACCTTGTTCAATTAAAATAGGTTGGAAATATGTTGAATAATCATACTTTTTTCCACTATGTAAAAATGAGAAATATCAAATATTTTGACTTGATTTCAGAGAATTTTACTTGCTACGAAGTCATTTTTTGCAGTGTGTGACAATTGAGCAATTCAGCATAGATTAAACTTGACCATGACTGCAGTCAGACCTAATCCTCAATTCAACCTTGGCTGCAAAACCACAAGAGAGATGCTCAATAGAACGCAATTATTAAAAAGAAATGATGTAAAATAAAAACAACAACAATAATAAAAAAAACATCAATCATACGCCTGTGATGGAATAAAAGGGCTCAGGGATGTTTTCCGTCAGACCCACGTTCCTCTGAATCAGTGAGGTTGTTGCCTGGTGTTGTCTCTAAAATGTGCACACCAGCATAACCCTCAATGGGCTGTTAGGAGGTTGAGCATCGCCCCACGCTGTGCTTGGACCCGGTGACGCTGAGGGCCGTCGCTATGGCAGCAGGCTGGCAGCAGGCTGGCTGAGGCCGGCAATGTTTTGGCCGTCGCTTAGGTGTAAGAGTTGCTGCGAGTGAGGACTCCAATTCCCATGGTGCACCTCACCTGTTTACTCACTATTTTCGGCCCCATCTGTCATATGGGACAGAAGGCGTTGGCTTTCTTTCTGGCCCTCTAGATCTGGGATTTTGCATACTAAGCTTTCTCATAGCTTTGTAGTTTTGTATTCTTAAAATAAGGCTTTTTTTTAGACGAACTCTTCAGCTCTCAACTCATCTCTCTCCATCATTTGCTTCTGTAGCATACAGTTAATTACTGTGGCAATCATTCAAACAACTGGATAACAGCTGGATAACAGCTGGATAACAGAAGCCAATGGACCACATCTGGGGGAGATTTGGGCCCAAAACAGATCTTACTCTTGTCTTAACCTCTTAAAACTCGCAGTTCTACAGATTTCCAGTCTTCACTAACTACATAATCTACATATTACCTTTACAGTAGTTCCGTAATAGTCGATAGTAGTGAGAGTAATAAGACTAGCAACTGAATAATAAGCCTGAAGTTTAAAGGGTTAAACTGTCAACTACACTCTTAAAAATAGATCTCTAGGCGATTTCATAAAAGGACCATTTTTGGATCCCTACAGAACCGTGGTTCTTTGTGGAAGCAAAAGCACCTTTATTTTTAAGAGTGTATGAGCCAATAGCCAAACAGGTGATATGGGTAATATGGGTAACAGGCCAATATGGTGTCTAAATCTCAACACACCTTTCTGAGCACTTTACAGGTCTCATCAGGACTTCCAGAACACTGGCTAATTACCTTTTAACCAGAAATAATAATAATAATAATAATAATAATAATAATAATAATAATAATAATATAGAGATTTCATCCAATCATTTGTCTTTCTTAACCACATGATCTTTTTCTTCCATAGGCCACTACAGCCCATTATATCAACTCCACTTTGCATATAGGAGCACTGTGTAATTCGTTAATTCCAGACTGATCAAGACCCCACAGGACTGACCACCACAGAGAAGGCTATAATATTTGGGTGGTGGGTCATTCTCAGTACTGCAGTGACAAACTGACTGACATGGTGGGGTTAGTGTGTTAGTAGTGTGTGCTGTGCTGTTGGAACGTGTGGATCAGACACAGCAGTGCTGCTGGACTGGGAACAGTTCACCAATCAGAAGTATCCAACCAACAGCGTCCCGTGGGCAGCAGCGTCCTGTGGGCACTGATGAAGGGCTAGAGGGCTAGCTTCGGCCTCTGACTTTATTGTCTCTACAAGGTGGACCAGCTAGGTAGGAGTGTCTAATAGAGAGTGGACAGTGAGGGGTTTTACACAGTGTTTAAACACTCCAGCAGCACTGCTGTGTCTGATCAACTCATACCACCAGCAGTGCAACACACACTCCTAACACACTCGCCACCACCATGTCAGTCAGTGTCACTGCAGTGCTGAGAATGCTCATCCACCTGTGGTGGTCAGTCCTGTGGGGTCCTCAGCACTGAAGAACAGGAGTTACAGAACTACAGAGTGCTCCTTTATGAAAAATTAAGCTGATAGAATGAGTTCATGTGGTCCTAATATTCTGGCATGACTGTGTAGTGTAGAATGATGCATATGGCATAGTGTAACATCATGTAATCTACAGATTTCCCCCATTTTTCTCACAGCGAACACAAAGTCTGCATCCCAAACCACCCCATGGTGGTGCACTACCATTATAAGTGCATGCACTAGTGCAGGAAGTAAAGTGTACAAGTGTGGGGTTTGGGACACAGCACAACAAACCCAGCCAGAGACCAGAAGGCTTTTAAAAGGAACACTGCCACTTTTCCGCTCTTACAGAGGGAGATGTCCAGGAAAATGAAACATGGGGGTGGTAGTATTGAGGTGTTGCTTTTACTCAATGGGGAATGGGCAGCAACTTTTTTTTATCTGCTGACAAATATTGAAATTTTAGTGGATTTGCAATCCGGACAAATCCGACCACTTTTCAGGGGGTTGAATAATTTTGGAAGGCACTGTATTTTGATAGCCTCCGCCACAACAATGGCAGTAGAGTGATGCCACATGAGACAGGCAAGCAGAGAGCTGGTAGGCAACAACCTGTCAAATGAAAACAGTACAGTAACAAGGATAGGATTGTACATTAGGCCAGTATTACTGTATTACGCTGAACAGAACTACCTGCCAAGATCAGATTGGCATCGGCTGATACTCAGCATCTAGAGACTCGGCTCTGGGGGGCAAAAGGATCGGGACATCCCTAGTCCTAAATTCTGTTAACTTACTATATAAGTTAGGAGTGATTATTAATTATTACAAACATTTTAAGTTAACACATTGTTAACACACATGTACAGTGAAGGGGGAAATGCAGATACTGGGGAAATTACAATTTTGCGTGGAAATGACTGTAGAAAATTGTATAATTAGTATTAATTTTGCATTTCTATTGTATTTATTCTGAAATCTGAGATTTTGAAAATCTGAAAATTCTGTCAGCTTCGAACTTGAGCTTAATAAAAAAAAGGGTCAAAACAGCAAGTCTGCCAGTGTTAAATTAACACTCCTAGTTGCTTTTAGCTGTGAGTAGAGAGAAATGATCACCAGTAGTTAAACAAGTAGATTTTTTACCCTCAAAAGGTGCACAGTGTGCATTAGACAAATATTTTTCAATATCACAATATTTACTCTCTGACATATTGCCCACCTTTATCTCAAAAAGTATATAATATATATATTTTATATATGGATATAAAAGAGAAACCAGATCCAAGATCCGGTCATGATCATACACTGGGGTTCGGGTTTCATGACTCTGATATAATTAAAGAGAAAATGGGCTGGATGTCAGTCAGCTGATTTCTGGCTCCTTGGTGTGACTAAGCCAAAACCTGCTCTCATCTGCTTTCACAGAGCTGAACAATCAGCTTGGCCTGACCTTATAGTTCACCTTGAGGGAAAGACAAAACTGGTCAGTGGCAAAGAGGTTAATGTAGACCCTCACAGCGTGAATTATCCCCTTCTACTTATATAATTCTCATACCATTCCGAACCAGTTTGCTGGGTGGAACTGGAAAATGTCCTTTCTACTTGTTTACCTACTGGTACTAAGTTCTCTCTTGCATTTTGCCCAGAATACTCACAGCTAAAAGCAACTAGGAGTGTTGATTTAACACTGGCAGACTTGCTGCGCTGACCCTTTTTTATTAAGCGGAGTTTGAAGCTGTCAGAATTTGGGCCCAAATTTCAGAATCAATACAATAGAAATAGTGCAATTAAATTTTCTACACTCATTTCCATGCAAAATTGTAATTTCCCCAGTATCTACATTTCCCACCTTCACTGTACATGGTATGTTAAATAAAAAAAAATTGTAATTTTGTTGCAATACAATTATGAATTACTCTAAACTTATATAGTAAGTTAACAGAACTTAAGACTAGGAATGTCCCGATCATTTTGACCCCTAGAGCCGAGTCTCTTAATGCTAAGTAATAGCCGATACCAATCTGATCCAATCCGATCTTGTGTGTGTATAAGTAATCCAGCTCCATAGATCAGCTAAAATGAGCTGCTGATTAGTTGGTTCAGTAAAATCCTTTTATTTTTAATATTAGATTCTATAATCAGACATTCTGGACTGACTGATTTCGTTTAGTCTAGATTTTTCTTAAAATTACTGTTTTATAGTGTTTAATATCTTATATCAGTGCTTTCCTTTTATTGGCTTTCTACTAAATATCTACGTGATATTCATATTCATGAATCTATAATGAATAAGGCCTAAATGCATTGTGCAAAGTATGCAAACCGCTCGCAGTGCCATTACGACCACATTAGTGTGCCCTCTTACAGCATCTGATGGTGGTGGTATTATCCGAGGACATCGTGGCAGGTTCCTTGCCTGGCTCTGTATTTGCAGCTTGGCTCAGGTTTGCTCAAAACAACTTGGCTTTAAAAGGTTTCAAAAGTCCAAACTCCCAGAAGAAGTGCTGTTAGAGCAGGCCAGGATCAAAGACGAGAGTTTGGTGCAACATCTGGAGTAGGACGCTCTGTGTGCAGATCTGACAAGCTACATATGATATACATGCATTTCTGTAAAACAGAAATCGGAGGAACAGTTCATCAGTACAGGATAGTGAGAAATGTGCATACCTGTTGCTTTATACTTGAGAATTGGACTTGAGAAGATGAAAGAGATAGTTTGGCAACACCTTTTCCCCCCCTACTACGATGTAGTTGATCAGCCAAGACACGGTCGGCCAGATCTGGGAGGCTAATGTACAGCACTGGGTGTACACTGGCAGTGACCCCCTAATGTATTTACTCTCCAGTCAAAACAGCCATCAAGTACAAGCTCTTCACTTTTCAGGAGAAGATTAGTCTCCTTAGGAAGGAGGATGTTAAAGGACGTTTCCAAAACTAATGTAAAGATGCAGAGAAAACGGGAGCTCCAAGACCTGGCAGAGCTTCAGATAAACAGCACTTAAGACTTTCATGTTTGAGAGACGAGAGAAAATCAATAGGGATCTGAAAACATCTTTAAGACTTTCAGAAGATGATTCAGATGACGCCGTGGGTCTGAAGGGATGTGAAGCCGACCAGGACAGAAAAGAAGAAGCTGCTGCTGTTTGTTTTATTTTTTAGAGCAATGGACTGAACACTCCAGAACCCAGACTTCAACATCGGTCACATAGGTGCTGAGAAGCAGACAGTACGGAAACTTCTAAAGACAAGACGACCACGTTCACCATTAGTGTGGGACACAGATGGAATTTGGCCTCCGCCTTCAACCCATCCATGCAGTGAACACACACTGTGACACATATGGTGGGCAATGCCCAAGGGACAAATAGGGTTCAGGGCCTTGCTCAAGGGCCCAGCGGTGAGTGGCCAAGGCCGTTACACAGCGAACACGGTGTGAATAAATGAGACGAATCTGTAAAATCAAAATTTTGATCTTGAAGCTTCAATAAAATTTTGTTGTCGCTGGGCTCAGAGTGGCTCAGCAGACTAAGACGCTGACACTATGGCCCGTAGATTGGGAGTTTGAATCCCGGGTCATGCTGCTTCGCCATCATCAGCCGGAGCATGAAAGAGCACAACTGGCCATGCTTTCTCCAGGTGGGTAGATGGCGCTCTCTCCCCTCATTACTCTCGTTGTGACTCTGTGGCGTCTGTTGGCTGAGGTATCATAGCTGGGGATCTGTCATAGAGGTAAAGGTGGTATTTTGGTCAATTTTGGAATCAGATGTGGTTGTTGAGACTCCTGTGTTTTCTCTTAAACATGTTTTATGCTATTATCATCCTTTCCTGAAGCTGAAAATGAAGAACCTGTACTTAATGTCGATTCTGACTGGAAATGAAATAAATCAATGATGCTCTCTGACTTGCACAGTACTGTACCTGACAGGTAATAGAAGGTAATATCACCATTTAGCATTGTGTATACTGATGCACTGATGCACTGATGTTTTACAGATACAGTCCCAGAAACCACATCATCTCCACGTGGTTGCAGTTTGCAGAGTGCTACCTGGTGGGTGTTAAAAGCTTCCATTGCTTGTACCCTACATTATCTTTATAGCAAAACTAAAGAAGCAGACAACTCCCGATTTGGAGAAAGGAGAAAACTATGCATTATATTTTTTAACTGTGAAACTATTTCTTTAGGTCATGCCTACAACTGGCCGATGTCTTTTCCAGCCTTCTCAAGGTTAGATGTTACTAAGAAGTGGAATTTAGACTGGGACATTGCCCCCAAGTGCATTAATCCAAGATAAAGGACTTTCTTTAAATACCAACTGTAAATCCCTCCAGTGGTCCAAAGGTGACTTCAGTCTTCCGAGAGATCGATGAGGGCATCTTCTACCTTCAAAGTATGCAGCAGAAGATGCTGCCGTTGTTATGGCAACCGCTCTCCACAGTGGCGGTGATTCTGCTGGTCATGCTGATGGCCAGGTGGGCGGGGTGTGCAGAAGGGGCGGCGCTTGGTGGATTGCTGCCAAGGGGGCGAGGAGGGGGATTTTCCAGAACCCAAGGAGCGTTTGGTCTGAGAAAGAGAAAGAATGGGCAGTGAAACTAAGGACAGCTTTTCCACTGGCTTTTAAAAGATTTTAGGAACATATATATATATATATATATATATATATATTTTTTTTTTTTTTTTTTTTTTTTTTTTTTTTTTTGCAGATTAATAGTTTGTAGGCAGCTTTAAAAAACCCAGAATAAGACTATAATAACTGCAAATGCAAAATAAAAATATTACCATGGTTGTCTGGGTTAAAACTCAGCTAATTCCAACGTTGGTCGATTCCTATCTTCCAATCTATATATATATAATAGTTTATATAGTATTTTAGGGCTACAACAAAGGACTATTTTAACATTATTAATTAAAACAATCTAGGAATTTATCAGATTTATCAAATTATGAATTGCTCAGTTACCAAAGAACTCTTATGAAGCTATCAGCTTCTAAATGTAGGTCATTTTCTTTAGTTAACAGTTAAAACAATAAAAGTAAATAATTTATTCAAACATTCTCTGTTTTATTGAACTTTCCTGCGAATATAAAAGATCATTAAAACAATGAATTATTTATTATTTTTTAAAACCAAGAATGTGCAAAATATCAGCAGTAAAGTTGAACTCATTTTGTTGTAGGGCAGGACTTCTTCGTAGCCAGCGATCTGATTGGCTCATTTTGTTGATGGCAGGACTTCTTCATAGCCAGTGATTTGATTGGCTCATTTTGTTGAAGGGCAAAACTTCTTCGTAGCCTGCGATCTGATTGGCTAATTTTGTTATAGGGCAGGACTTATTTGTAGCCAGTGATCTGATTGGCTCATTTTGTTGAAGGGCAGGACTTCTTTATAGCCAGCGATCTGATTGGCTCATTTTGTTGAAAGGCAGGACTTCTTCATAGCGATCTGATTGGCTCATTTTGTTGAGGGGCAGGACTTCTTCGTAGCCAGCGATCTGATTGGCTAATTTTGTTATAGGGCAGGACTTATTTGTAGCCAGTGATCTGATTGGCTCATTTTGTTGAAGGGCAGGACTTCTTTATAGCCAGCGATCTGATTGGCTCATTTTGTTGAGGGGCAGGACTTCTTCGTAGCCAGCAAGCTTATTATCTCATTTTGTTGAAGGACAGGACTTTATCCATTTCTCCTTCTACACTCAACCCGAGTCCATATGAGACTCCCGCACCTCACATTAATAGAACTCTACTGTCCACCCAAACACCAGAGTGATGGAGCTGCAGATGTGTGGCCATGCTGCTTAATGGCCCTGTACCAGTCTTATCATCACACACTCACAGTCACATGACAGACAGCTGCTCAGTCTGTGTGTTTTCACTGCAGCTCTGCGTTCAGACTGAGGAAATGCATACTGTAAACAGTAACAGCGGCAGTAAAAGTGTATTAATCTGGATTAATCTGCCAGTTCATGTGCATCCCGGGACCGATCCTAGTTAGAACAGGAAACAGGCATGATGACATCCCCAACTAAATCGTCTACTAAATTACTGAACAAATTTTCAGTCATTCAGTGGTTGCACCTCTAAATAATATTGAATAAAACTAAAATCAGCTGTTTAGATTTAATATGAATCAATATAAAAAAGAGGTCATGTGACCCCTAACATGTATGCCCAATGTATCCCAAGCAAAGATTTTCAGGATTTTGTGTGATTTATCCAACTCACCTGTGTGTTAGCAGAGTGTTGCTGAGTACAACACACTCTTGGTTGAGGGGGTCAGTGTGTATGGGAGGTTTACTGTTGGCTGGGTAGCCCTGGTACACCAGGTTTTCCTGAACAACACCCCGAACCTGCTCCCTCACGGAGATGGCGCAACCCCGCAAACACTGTATACGATTTCTCAGGACCTGCAGGGTGATGCACACACACACACACACACACACACACACACTTGCTCCAGTCTGTAGAAAGCATTGTTTTATAGCCAAGTGTATCGAACTCCAGTGCAAACTCACTTTTACATCAGCGCTCTCCATCACTCGTATCCCGATTGCACCGTTTCCAACCACGTCGTTCTCCACGATCTGCCCGTCCCCGCGGAAACAAATGCCATTGCAACCGTTGCCATAGATGCCGTTGCCACGCAGCTCCACCCGGCACTCTCTGTCCACGGTCACGCCCGCCCTGCCATTGCCATGGACGCAGTTGCCAACAAGACGGGTCAGCTGAGAGCTCTGGATGATGGACATGCCGGCTGCCCGGTTGTTGGCCACCATGTTGCCCACCACGTTCAGAGCTTCGCTGCTCTTCACGTACAATCCCACCGCTGCAGAGAAGCACACAAACAGAGTTTGTGCAGCCCAGAAAGTAAGTAGGATTTATAGTAAAGCTATACACTGACCCAACAGGGGTCAGTTGTCACATCACTTTCTGAGGTGAAATGGTGTCTAAAAGCATGCCAGCTGATGCCTGCTGGAATAAAATTAACAAAACGTCTGTGTAGCCAGGTCAAAATAGTCATCACAATAACTAAATAAATACATTTATTTATACATTTATAAAATAATTATTTAGGGGTAAGGAAAAATAGATACTGAGAGTTTTTAAAATTCTGAGATTACTGAGATTTCTGAGATTACTGAGATTACTGAGAATATTGAGATGACTGATTCTGAGATTCTGAGATTACTAAAATTCCTGATTCTGAGATTACTGAGATGACTGATTCTGAGATTTCTAAAATTCTGAGAATACTGAGATTTCTGAGATTACTGAGAATATTGAGATGACTGATTCTGAGATTTCTAAAATTCTGAGAATACTGAGATTTCTGAGATTACTGAGAATATTGAGATGACTGATTCTGAGATTTCTAAGATTGAGATTACTAAAATTCCTGATTCTAAGATTACTGAGATTACTGGGATATTTGGATTACTGACATTCTGACATTCAACAGCGGTCAGTTGTCACATCACTTTCTGGGGTGAAATGATGTCAAAAAGCATGCCAGCTGATGCCTGCTGGAATAATGCTTTATAAAAGTCTAAATAAAAGTCAAATAAAATAAAAAAATTAAAAAAATGAGACTGAAAATGAGACAGTAGCGCTAATGTGTGGTAGCTTCAGGCAGAACTGCACCACTGTGGCTTTTAAACACTGATGTTACTGATGGGAAATAATTAATCTACCAAAATATCTTTAAAGGATGATTAACACAAAAGATGAGCTACAGTCTCTAACTGCACGCCTACAAAGTGTAGCAACAGGGGAAGTGCGTCTAATGGCTAAAGTGGTCAGTAAGCGTATGTACTATTCAACCACCATGTCAGTGTCACTGCTGTGCTGAGCATGTCCCACCACTCTGACAGTGGTGGTCCTACAATGGTCCATTTACAGTAAATATCTGTGAACTTACGAGGCAATGGTCGAAATCAGTGTAGCTAGAGAGTTGAGAGCCATCTGAGAGTCAGCCAGCCAGTGAGCCAGTGAGCAAGTGAGAGAGGGTGAGCAGGGCAAGAGCTTGTACTTTTGAGCGTTTCTCACCTCCATTCCGACTCATACAGTTGTTCTCCACTAAGGCCACTGTGATTGGCCGGCGAGAAGAGAAGCGCTCGTCTTCGCTATCCATGTCACTTTCCCAGGCCAGCAGCTCGCCCTCCTCATGGAAGTTCTCCTGGCCTCCTCTCTCTCCTCCTGCTCCTCCTCCCCCTCCTCCTCCTCTCTCTCGCTCCTGTGCCGGCCGATAGCCCTCACCACCTCCCGAAGACTCTGGATCCTTCCGGCAAAACACGGCCAGCCCATACATGCGGTTATGTGTGATGTAGTTTCCGATAAGCTGAGGGAGGCTCGATGACATCACCCACACGCCGCAGCCTCTGTTGCCTAGCATAGCCAATGTGACAGATCCAATGTTGTAAAAAAAACAACAGCTGGATGAAAATGATTCAGCGTTACGTGTTACTGCAGTGCTTGGAAAATTAAATGTGGCTCTAGTTTTTATGCTTCTGTAATTTTGTCTTAGCTCTGATTGGTTAAATAAAATAAATTATCATATCTGTGGGTTGGTGAATAAAGACCATGAACTGTAGCTGTGCTGACAATTTAAGGGGTAAGGTAAACTGGATACTGAGATTTTGAGATTACTGAGATCACTGAGATCCTGAGATTATAGAATTCTCAGATTACTGAGATTCCTTCATCTGTGAGCTTCTGAGACTAAGATTTTGAGATTACTGAGATCCTGAGATTACAGGGATATTTGGATTACTGATATTTGGACATTCTGAGTTTACAGACTTTCTGAGATTACAGGGATTCTTGGATTACTAAAATTCAGACATTCTGAGATTAGGAATTATTACATTTCTTTTATTTTGAGATTCTGAGATTACAGAAATGTTGTGATTCTATGGCTACTGTGATTACTGGGATTCTCAGATTGCAGCAATTTTGACATTCTAATTGACATTCTGAAATTACTGAGTTCACGAGACTACTGAGACTACTGGGATTCTTGGATTACTAAAATTCTGACATTCCAAAACTACAGAGTTTCTGAGATAAGCAATTATTCAATGTCTGTCCTCTTGGGATTTCTGTCAAACTCTGAGATTACAGAGTTTCTGAGATTAGAAATGATTGAGTTTCATAGATTTCTGGGATTCTACGGCTACTGTGATTACTGGGATTCTCAGATTACAGAGATTTTGTCATTCTGAGATTATAGAGTTTCTGAGATTACTGAGATTCTGCTATTTTAAGATTACTTGAAATTTTGAGATACTGAGATTACAAGGATATTACAGATATATTTATATATCTAAATATATCTAGATATGTTTAGATTACTAAATTTCTGACATTCTGAGATTACTAACAGTCTGAGATTACTGAAATTAGAGATATTTTGACATTCTGAAACTACTGGGTTTATGAGACTACTGAAATTACTGGGATTATTGGATTACTAAAATTCTGACATTCCAAGATTACAGAGTTTCTGAGATAAGCAATTATTCAATGTCTGTCCTCTTGGGATTTCTGTCGTTTTGAGATTACAGAAATTCTGACTCTAAAAAGTGATTGAGTTTCTGAGATTATGGGGATTTTAGGATTACTGGGATTACTGGGATTCTCAGATTACAGAGATTCTGAGATTCTAATATTATTGATTTAACCTGATACATTTTTGGGGTGCCTGAAAACCTTCCACAAAGAAAAGCTGGTTTCATTTTTTTGGTGTATTGATAATTGATCTTGACTCTGATTATTAAAAGAAAATATCTGTGGGTTGGACGAATAACAACCACAAATTGCAGCTGTGCTGAGCTGATTATTTGGGGTTAAAGGAAATTTGAATTTTTGCTCTGACCTAATCCTCTAGGACTAAATAATGAGGAACAGACCTTTGCAAGGAAGCAATGCTACGTTAAAAAGCTGCTCACCATAGATGTGGTTTCCTTCAATGAGGCCCTTTCCTCTCTCCCCCACCACCACTCCGTCTGAGTAGCCATGACAGATGAAGTTATTGCGCAGTATGGGATCGCCTCCGCGGCGAATATCGGCGCCACCCCACTGATTCTGTCTGATCACATTTTCTGTTGGCGCGAGAGGGGGACAGGTCAGAGAGGTCGAGCAGCGGACTAGAGACCAACATTTACATTTACATTAATGGCATTTAGCAGACGCTCTTATCCAGAGCGACTTCGCTATTTACTCCAGAATAACCTCAGCTAGTTTGAATAGACTAGAATTCAAAGATATCTCTAAGCTTAGACTCTACTAAACACGAGTCAATATGGAGACCATAATACTCTACTGTTCACCCAAGTACTCTCGGAAGAGGTGGGTCTTCAGTCTGCGTCTGAGACCAAGACAGGGAGCAAGACAGGAGGACCAGAAGCTATGGCTCGGGCTGCATTACTCTGTGTGAGGCTTTGAAATGGCAGTAATTTCATGTGCTGATTCTATAATGAACTGGTTCAGTACAGAGACATCTTCATAATGGTCATACGAACCAGTGATTAGCCCCCTTCCGTTCTCATTAACAGCAATGCCGGCAGCGAGGCCCTGGAATATATGATTCCCACTGACAGAGAGAAAGAGAGAGGGAGATTCATTGTAGATCTGAAGTATTAATAATCATACCTGACATATGGCAGCTGGAAACCAGACAAAAGCTATACATGTAAGAAGGCAGACAGACAGGTCCAACATGTAGAACATGCTTTTAGTCATCAACTGACCATTATATTACATTTACACTATACGGACAAAAGTTTTTGGACACCTGCTCATATATGTATATATATATATGTATATATATATATATATCTCGCTGTATATATGTTGTTTTTGTTGGAGTAGCTGTCTCTAGTGTCCAGGGAAGAAGGCTTTCTACTAGATTTTGGAGGAGCGCAGCTGTGAGGATTTGTTTGCATTCAGCCACAAGAGTGCTAGTAAGGTCAGGATGTTGGTTGAACACCACCCCACCTCATCATCCTCAACTCCACAACCCATCCCAAAAGCTTTGGATGGAGCACCATCCATCATTCCAGAGAACAGAGTTCTTCCACTGCTCCACAGCTCAATGCTGGGGGGGCTTTATACCCCTCTAGCCCCCAGCTGGCATTAGGCAGCATGGTGCCAACAGTCCTATTCTATTGGCACTTCTGTAATGCCAATTTTGTCCTTTGGACTACGATGATAGTCAATGATCCAAGCTAATTAACACACTCTCACTCTCGCACACACTCACACATTCCTTGCTACCTGACCACGGGATTGCCGTTGAAAAGAATGTAGACTCCAGCCTCTTTGTTGCCGTAGATTTGGTTGCTGCGGATGGAACCTCTCCCGTTGCCCAGGACGACGATCCCGGAACGCAGGCCACTGTGGATTCTGTTACACTGCGGCCCAGGAAAGAGAGAAAGGAGGGCAGAGAGAACAACAAGGCAGTGAAATAAAGAGCAGAGGGTGCCCTAAAAAGATTCTCCCGCTATTAAACCTGTGTCTTGTCTTGCTAAGTTACAACGGTGACGCCTAATACAACGTAACCCAGGAAATATCAGCTTCAGTATCTATTAGATTCTACCCAGTATAGTTTAAATCAAGTCAAGTGGCTTTTATTGTCATTTTAGCTCTGTACAAGTACACAGTGGAATGAAATTAATTAATGAAATTTCCAGAACAAAAGGTGCAACATGGAGTACAGGACAGACTACAAAAGTGCAACATGCAGACGTAGGTCACAGCATTACACTAGAAAGACAATACAATAAATACAAAAAATATGACTCATTACTGAGTATTGTAAGGTGCATAGATATTTAACAGGTAGCTAGTGAGAACAAGGTGCACAGAAATGTAACATGCTGTGACATTATATGAAACACAGCAGGTACTGAGGTAATAAGTATACTCTATATACATACATATATATATATATATATATATATATATATATATATATATATATATATATATATAAAATATAGTTACTAAACTATTAGAGTCTACTAAGTTACACCTTCTCCCCAGTGCTGAGTTAGCTAGCTGTCCATATTGTACATTATCACAAAAATACTACATGGACTTTACATAACTCTCGGTCATTGCCACTTTGGGCCGGCACAGGGAAGGTGTTCAGCCTGGCCAGACTGCATTCACATTAGGGTTGGACAAAACGCTGTGTTGTGATTAAACTGGGATTCCAGGTCGGGGGGGGGGGGGGGGGGGGGGTTCCTAGATTTGTCAACATTATCAACAATGCGTGAACAATGGATTTTTCCATTTTCTGAAACGATGTCAAGTGTCTTTAGGGCTTTAAGCAACATTCTGCAGGACGCTTACTTTCAAATAGGAATGTCTTCATCATTGGCCCCCATTGGCTGTTTTCGACAGCAAGGGTTTCCTCCTTGCACCTCCCATGAAAATCAAACTTGTCTGGTCTCCTTCTGATGGTAGATGTTGTACTTTGACATCAACTGTGGCAAGAACTACCTGCTACTCCGATGACATGATCTACCCGTTATAGTTACTAAACTATTAAGATAAGATGATTCTTTATTAGTCCCACAGTGGGGAAATTCTCAATTGTCGTTCTCTCTATTGTAGTTTACTAAGCTGCACCTACTCCCCAGTGCTAAATTTGCTAGCTGTTCATATAAGTTAAATGGACTTTACGCATGATGTTGTATAGCAATAGTGATTAAGCTACACTTTCCTTCAGTGCTTTATAGCCAGTTGTTCATATTAGAGTATGATGTGGGGTAAGAGGTCTTCCAGGATAAGATTTCACTCATGTATTATTTCCCTGACTGTGTGACATCAGAAAGACACTGTACTCTAACGTATATGAATTTTAGTTGAACATGAAATTTTTCCACACAGAATTTTTCTTGAAAATTAAAGTCAAATATCCATTAAAAACCAACACTGGGATGACATCAAGCTTCAATGTTATTGGATTTTTGTTATTTAACATCAAAACCTAAATCCAGCAACATCTAACGTCTAACAACGTTAAATTCAATACGCTTAGACGTAAATATTATGAACTTTAGCAGACACTGGGTTTTGGTCACCATACCTCAGGCCTAAATGTTGGTATTTCACATTAATATGACGTTGGTGTGTGACGTTTGGAAGACGTTGGGTTCTGGTCCCCTACCTCAGGCCTAAATGTTGGTATTTCACATTAATATGACGTTGGCGTGTGACATTTGTAAGACGTTGGGTTTTGGTCATCATACCTCAGGCCTAAATGTTGGTATTTCACATTAATATGACGTTGGTGTGTAACATTTGGAAGACGTTGGGTTCTGGTCCCCTACCTCAGGCCTAAATGTTGGTATTTCACATTAATATGACGTTGGTGTGTGACGTTTGGAAGACGTTGGGTTTTGGTCACCATACCTCAGGCCTAAATGTTGGAATTTCACATTAATATGACGTTGGCGTGTAACATTTGGAAGACGTTGGGTTCTGGTCCCCTACCTCAGGCCTAAATGTTGGTATTTCACATTAATATGACGTTGGTGTGTAACATTTGGAAGACGTTGGGTTCTGGTCCCCTACCTCAGGCCTAAATGTTGGTATTTCACATTAATATGACGTTGGTGTGTGACGTTTGGAAGACGTTGGGTTTTGGTCACCATACCTCAGGCCTAAATGTTGGAATTTCACATTAATATGACGTTGGCGTGTAACATTTGGAAGACGTTGGGTTCTGGTCCCCTACCTCAGGCCTAAATGTTGGTATTTCACATTAATATGACGTTGGCATGTGAAGTTTGGAAGACGTTGGGTTTTGGTCCCCTACCTCAGGCCTAAATGTTGGTATTTCACATTAATATGACGCTGGCGTGTGACGTTTGGAAGACGTTGGGTTCTGGTCACCATACCTCAGGCCTAAATGTTGGAATTTCACATTAATATGACGTTGGCGTGTAACATTTGGAAGACGTTGGGTTCTGGTCCCCTACCTCAGGCCTAAAGGTTGGTATCGTACATCAATATGACGGTGTGTGACATTTGGAAGACGTTGGGTTTTGGTCCCCTACCTCAGGCCTAAATGTTGGTATTTCACATTAATATGACGTTGGTGTGTGACGTTTGGAAGATGTTGGGTTTTGGTCATCATACCTCAGGCCTAAATGTTGGTATTTCACATTAATATGATGTTGGCATGTGAAGTTTGGAAGACGTTGGGTTTTGGTCATCATACCTCAGGCCTAAATGTTGGTATTTCACATTAATATGATGTTGGCATGTGAAGTTTGGAAGACGTTGGGTTTTGGTCACCATACCTCAGGCCTAAATGTTGGTATTTCACATTAATATGATGTTGGCGTGTGACGTTTGGAAGATGTTGGGTTTTGGTCATCATACCTCAGGCCTAAATGTTGGTATTTCACATTGATATGATGTTGGTGTGTGACGTTTGGAAGATGTTGGGTTTTGGTCATCATACCTCAGGCCTAAATGTTGGTATTTCACATTGATATGATGTTGGTGTGTGACGTTTGGAAGATGTTGGGTTTTGGTCATCATACCTCAGGCCTAAATGTTGGTATTTCACATTAATATGACGTTGGTGTGTGACGTTTGGAAGATGTTGGGTTTTGGTCATCATACCTCAGGCCTAAATGTTGGTATTTCACATTAATATGACGTTGGCGTGTGACGTTTGGAAGATGTTGGGTTTTGGTCATCATACCTCAGGCCTAAATGTTGGTATTTCACATTAATATGACGTTGGCGTGTGACGTTTCGAAGACGTTGGGTTTTGGTCATCATACCTCAGGCCTAAATGTTGGTATTTCACATTAATATGACGTTGGCGTGTGACGTTTCGAAGACGTTGGGTTTTGGTCACCATACCTCAGGCCTAAATGTTGGTATTTCACATTAATATGACGTTGGTGTGTGACGTTTCGAAGACGTTGGGTTTTGGTCATCATACCTCAGGCCTAAATGTTGGTATTTCACATTAATATGACGTTGGTGTGTGACGTTTGGAAGACGTTGGGTTTTGGTCACCATACCTCAGGCCTAAATGTTGGTATTTCACATTAATATGACGTTGGTGTGTGACGTTTCGAAGACGTTGGGTTTTGGTCATCATACCTCAGGCCTAAATGTTGGTATTTCACATTAATATGACGTTGGTGTGTGACGTTTGGAAGACGTTGGGTTTTGGTCATCATACCTCAGGCCTAAATGTTGGTATTTCACATTAATATGACGTTGGCGTGTGACGTTTCGAAGACGTTGGGTTTTGGTCATCATACCTCAGGCCTAAATGTTGGTATTTCACATTAATATGACGTTGGCGTGTGACGTTTGGAAGACGTTGGGTTTTGGTCATCATACCTCAGGCCTAAATCTTGGTATTTCACATTAATATGACGCTGGCGTGTGACGTTTGGAAGACGTTGGGTTTTGGTCCCCTACCTCAGGCCTAAATGTTGGTATTTCACATTGATATGATGTTGGTGTGTGACGTTTGGAAGACGTTGGGTTCTGGTCACCATACCTCAGGCCTAAATGTTGGTATTTCACATTAATATGATGTTAGTGTTTGACGTTTGGAAGACGTTGGGTTCTGGTCACCATACCTCAGGCCTAAATGTTGGAATTTCACATTAATATGACGTTGGCGTGTAACATTTGGAAGACGTTGGGTTCTGGTCCCCTACCTCAGGCCTAAATGTTGGTATTTCACATTAATATGACGTTGGTGTGTGACATTTGGAAGACGTTGGGTTTTGGTCCCCTACCTCAGGCCTAAATGTTGGTATTTCACATTAATGTGACGCTGGCGTGTGACGTTTGGAAGACGTTGGGTTCTGGTCACCATACCTCAGGCCTAAATGTTGGAATTTCACATTAATATGACGTTGGCGTGTAACTTTTGGAAGACGTTGGGTTCTGGTCCCCTACCTCACGCCTAAAGGTTGGTATCGTACATCAATATGACGGTGTGTGACATTTGGAAGACGTTGGGTTTTGGTCCCCTACCTCAGGCCTAAATGTTGGTATTTCACATTAATATGACGTTGGTGTGTGACGTTCGGAAGATGTTGGGTTTTGGTCATCATACCTCAGGCCTAAATGTTGGTATTTCACATTAATATGACGTTGGCATGTAAAGTTTGGAAGACGTTGGGTTTTGGTCACCATACCTCAGGCCTAAATGTTGGTATTTCACATTAATATGACGTTGGCATGTGACGTTTGGAAGACGTTGGGTTTTGGTCCCCTACCTCAGGCCTAAATGTTGGTATTTCACATTAATATGACGTTGGTGTGTGACGTTTGGAAGATGTTGGGTTTTGGTCATCATACCTCAGGCCTAAATGTTGGTATTTCACATTGATATGATGTTGGTGTGTGATGGGATAACAACATATATCAGCGTTGGAGGCCAGGCCTGGTCTGTAATTTTTGGTTTAGTAGTCACACACACTACACACTACACACTCCAATAAAGGGCTATCAGAAATTAGACCTGCAGTTTTATGAACAATAACTTGTCCAAGGGGACAAAACGGTGACTGTATAAATCAATGCACTTTTCCTACTTAACCAAGACCACAACATCAGCAGGGTTTTTACAGTGTAGACATTTCTGGGGGTGGTAGACGAGTACCAGAATGATGGGGTTGGCTCCTTTGCGGATGTCTAGTCCCGCTTCCCCGTTGGAGTGGATGTTGTTCTCAGCGATTAGGCCTTGGGCGGAGAGACGCAGGAAAACACCAGATGCTCGGCACCCACTCACCTCATTACGCAACATCACCAACTAGCAAAGAGAAAAAGGCACAGGGAATGTGTTCAGCCTGGCCAGACTGCGTTTACATTAGGGTTGCACGATATGGACGAAACACTGGGATTTCAGGTTAGGGGAAGTCCTAGATTAGTCAACAATGCATGTAATTAGTATTATATGGAGTTCTCTGCACTGATGTCACATGTCTTTATGGCTTCTGTAAGTCGCTTACATTAAAATAACTCTCTATCATTGCCACTTTGGGCCGGACTGCTGATGCCCTGTAGTTTTTGACCTCAAGGGTTTCCTACTTGCATACCTACCATGAAAAGCATGGTCTCCTTCTGATGGTAGAGGCTGTATGGATGTATGGATTTGATGGATGTTAGGATTGTTGGAGACCCTTTCACTCATTGTGGTCTCATCTTAGGCTGAACATGCTAGGATGGCCTGGCCTGGTCATGCTAGCAGTTGTTCCACTAGTCATTTTTTTGTGGACAGTTTATCAGACATCTTTTTAAACCCCCTTCCCAGCCTCATCTGCATCTACCACCTTCTTTCTGAAGACCTCAGAGGGATCTTTGGATCTGGCCATGGTGATATTCAGACTAAATATCTGAGGTTGAAATAAGACAGGTTCCTCCAGAATCCTCTCCAACCATTATATGCAGCTGATGTGGAGCACTGGAGTCTAATTCGACACATTTGAAGTAATAATAAATGTAGAGAGAGGGGGGTTATTTTTGACATTAATAAATGATGATTAAAGATATTTCTTGTAATGAATTGTATTAAAAACACAGCAATTTTCATGAGTGTCCTCATTTTTTCACATGCCTATATGTATAAAGGTAAATCAGCTAAAGCAGTGCATCTGAATGTGTAAGGAAGGGATTACGCTAAACCAAAATTCAGTGGGAGTCAAATAAATAAATATATGTCCTCCCCTGTAATGGCAGATCTGCTAGAATCCTCTCAATTTTTAGGCACAAGCCTACGCACTAGACAAGCTCTGCCTTTAGGGCCTCACTGATTAAACAGACCTGAGGAATCGACTTAAATAACACATCTGCTGTGCGTTTCAACAGTATGTACTAATGGCACCTGCTCTTAATGTACACCCTCCACTTTGGCCACCCACCTTGGCATTCTGGATGCAGCGCACTGCATAGTTGAGTCCTCGGAACACGTTGGCCTCCAGCTTGGCCTGGGCGTGGTTGAACAGGTGCACGCCCCCTTTGCCGTCGCGCAGCAGGCAGTGGCGCAACAGGCAGCCCTGCACCGAGCCGGCCAGCTCCCGCGCCTCCGTGTCCCGCTGCAACTCTGCGCTCAGGCTCAGCAGTGCCGGAAACGAGGCCCAGTCCGGCGGCCTCGGCTCAGAGAGGTGAGCCAGGCCGTGCTGCGAGTACGGGAGTGCGTAATCCACATCCTTCGCGTTCTCCCCTTGCGCTTCGTCATCGCCGTCGCTGGACTCGTTGGACGTGTCCATGCTGTCGTCCTCTATCACCGTGCCCTCATGGCCTAGAAGTAGGAATGGAATAATTGATTGGATACCAGGTTAGACCCTCGAACATGCCTTTTAAAAAGCCATATCATGTTAAATTGATTCCCCTGACCTACAGGGGTCAGTATTTGTGAGTTATTGAGACTCAATGAAAATCCTCCCCTAATTTAGCTGAGCCAATTAACCCACCCATTCACTAAGACTATGCTCCCAACACTAAAAGAGTGAGGACATACATGAGCTCCCTCAGACACATGTGATATTCAGCCACCATTCAGCCAGTTTATCAGATTTTTCACCTATGTCCCCAATTTGGACCGCCAATTACCCAACCCGTATGCACTCTCTCCCCTCTATCTCACGCGATGCCCCTGACACTAGTGAGGGTGGACCAAATTACGTTGCACATTGCACCAGCCCGCAGACACCAGTGACGTCCAGCCCCGCAACAAAGCAATTTAGGGAGACAGCGCCATCTACCCACCCTGGAGAGAGCAAGACCAATTGTGCTCTCTCGGGGCTTCAGCTGCCGATGGCTAGCAGCATGACCGGGATTCTAACCACCGACCCTCTGTTTATAGTGACAGTGCCTTAGTCCGTCCCCAATTCTTCAATTTTATCTTTCAGTATTGTTAAAATAAAACCCATATATTTACATATGTTAAAAAGGTGACGGTTTTAATGGGGTGTCATACTGTTTTTCACACGACAGTACATAGTACTTAATGTAGTGACATCCGTGACCCCCGTCACCCCAGACTGGACTGGCATTGCCCGTTCCTGCTCACAAAAACACAGCAACTGATTCAGCCTCACCAAACGTTCGGCCCACCCCTACCTGGAAGCAGACCCCCATTGACGGCCTTCTGTTTGGTCCAGCCACTTTCCAAGTCCACATCCTGCTTAGTCCAGTCCTCCATAGTCAGATGTGTGTCTCTTTGACTGACCCCACCCTGAATGTCTTTTGGGTCCCGACTGGCCGTGTCCACTATCGACCCATTGCTTGTCACCATGGTAGCCGTGGTTAGACTTTTGGCAAGTGCAGCCAGATGTTTGCAAGCCCAGTTGCGCTCTGAAACCGGAGGACCTTCCACAGTGATGGAGGCGGAGTCACCGCCGGAGAACTCGCAACTGTCCATTAGACTAATGGCCACGCCCAGAAAATGGGCGGAGCTGCCCTGGGCGAATGAGCAGAAGCGAGCCTGACAGGTGCCTGGACCCCTGATGTGCAACTGGCAGCTCTCGAAGTTGCAGTTGTCCAACTGGACGTGACCTGAGGACGTCTAACAAGGACAAAGATACACATTAAAAGGTGCATAGCAAGCTGATGAAGCTTCACTTGATGTGAGAGGTCTTTAGCAACTCAGGGGAGTGTACGACCTTCTTACCTTATAGACCACTGGAGAGAACCATGCTGGCATGAACACTACATTACACAGCCTGGCAGTGGGGCACTGCTGATCGAAGCTGACCAGCAGCGCCACGTCGCCCAGCTTCCCCATGCCCACGATCTCCACAGGCACCTTCAGGGTGACCTCCGCCTGTTCCTCATAGACTCCAGGATGAAGCAGCACCCTATCGTACGGTCCGGCAGCTGCCAGCGCTCCCCTCAGTGTCTCATATCCACAGCCTGGTGCGGCGCCTACGTGCCACACCCTTCTGTCCTTTCTCCGGCGGAACAGGTGCAAGCAGGCGGACGAATGCAGCTCTGCCCCATTCTGAGTCCAGGTGCGGCTGGCCAGAGCGTGCTGCCTCAATGCCTCGCGCCAGGAGGGCGGCGCCAGTTGTGGTCGTCGCGGCCAGTTGGGATGACGGCACTCGGAGCATCCCAGGCACAGCTGCCGCCACCGTGTGCTATCCAGGCTCAGCACCAGCTCCCGCCACGCCCGGCACACCAGGCAGCAGCGGCCCAGGTCGGCCAGGGGCAGGTAGGCCAGAATGAGGCGCCACAGCTCCACGGGCAGGCTGCCTGCTTCCATCTCCACTGCGCTGCCGCGCCTGGGAAGAAAAGAGGGGAGTTGTGGGAATGATGCTAACTGGTGGGGTAAGGGGTTCCACTTCTTTTGGACCACCAGTCCTCACTGACTCCTCCTTCTCTGCACAGGTTCTCCCTATTCTTACCAAATAGGGGAAGCTTATATGTGGCCTGAACACTACATACCACAAGACCTCTGAAGGATTTATGAGGTATCTGGCATCAAGATGTTAACAGCAGATCCTTTAAGTCCTGTAAATTGTGAGGTGGGGCCTCTATGACCATCAGTGACCCTTGGACTCTCATAACCCTCACCGGTTGTCAGTACTTGGAGCACTTTTGGTAGGTACTTTTGGTAGGTACTGACCACTGCATACCAGAAATAGCCCTAGTAAAGTCCTGCCTGATGTTTTTGGAGATGCTCTGACCCAGTCGTCTAGCCATCACAATTTGCTCGAGCCCGTGCCAGTGTACCCCAGATTCTTACGCTTGACAGGTGCCACTGGAACCACGAAATCACTGTTATTCACATCACATCACATAACATCCCATCAGTGCTTTTTTAATGTTATGACTGATGTATTTTAAACCATCATACATATTTGATGATGTATTTATTACACAGAACAGAACAAGTTAAAATCCAGGCTAATATCTGCATGCTAACCATTTTACTATGTTTATAACTGTAGAAATAAATGCTATCTGTCTGTTCTCTGTCATGCTAATTCAAGGGGACTCAACTTCAATTTCTACATCTTATAAATGTTTAATTATCGACATCTGCAGACATGCACCCGAAAAATATGGGATATTGGCAGTGGCCCACAATTCCCCTATCAGCACATCCTTACATAGACCAAAACTCAGACAGGCACTCGGAGCATCCCCGGCAGCTGCCGCCCCTGCCGCCACCGTGTGCTGTCCAGGCTCAGCACCAGCCTGCAGAATTCAGCGGTTGACATGTACACGCAGTAATTCGGGGTAATTCACAGCTGCCCAGCGGCAGGAGGTACAGAAGCATGTCGGTTCAAAGACATCTTCTACCCCCAAGCAATTAGTCTTCTGAACAGACAATAGCGCAGCGCCACCGTTCACAAGCTCCCTCACCCTGCACTTACTTACTGGAACTCCTATGCTCAGTCACACTGCACCCACCAGACACTCTTCTCCCCACTCACACTCACTACACCTGTATTCACGCCCATCCAGTGTCTTCTGTAAAAAAAAGTAATGTAAATATTACAGATTATATAAAACCTGTACATTTAAACTGCTTAAAATGCTTTAAAACCAGGGCAATACTGTAAACAGAGAGTGTGTATGGTGTGTGTATATAACGTATGGTGTATAGTATATGTATAGTGTAATGTATATTCTGTGTATCTGATTTGGTTTGGTGTGAAACTTACCAACTCAGTGGTGGTGATGATGATAGTACTGGTTGGTGTGGTGCAACAGATAACACCACTACCTGCCACTGAGCTACCACACCATGTGGGAGACTGGGGTTCAATTCCCAGTCTGGGTGACCGTATGCTGCGCTACACCAATAAGAGTCATTGGGCAAGACTCCTAACACAACATTGGCCCTCCTCTGTAATACGAGTCACCTTGTAAGTCGCTCTGGATAAGAGCGTCAGCTAAATGCCATAAATGTAAATGACTAATGCGCAAATACAGCATTTTTGTGTTTCCTGAGTGTCGTATGTGATGTTGATGATAGTAAAATAAAGAATAATCGGACTAAATGAGCCCTAAAGTGCCTTATAACACTCAGGACGTCCCCCTCTGCTATAAATGGATTTCACAGACATGCTTGAGACCCGAATCTTCTCAAAACAGCAGATTTTAATCATATATATATATATCAACCATAACCACTTATATAACTACATACCTTTAAAAGCATTGATTTCCTCAGATGTCTGGTTGTAATCAGACCAAACTTAAAGGCTTAACGGCTTTGTTTACATCATTGTTTACTTTTTTTTTATATAAAATTGGTGGGAAAAAGTTGAAAGGTGAAATTCCCCTTTAAGCCCATTTAGGAGTCATCAACAGCACAGCAGCACTGCCCTACTGTCTATACCAGCTAATAAATAAACAATAATAATAATAATAAACAATAAGCCTCAATATTAATAACTAAGCAATATATAGAGATATCCAGGCATTAAAATAAGTAAATAAGCCTTAAGTCTGGCTCACACAGGGCCAGGTTTACACTACTAATACCCTGATTCTGGTCATTTCAGGAGCCTGACAGCAAGCCTGTTAAGCCAGGGCTTATCTATGAACACATCCATCATGTTATAACGGGTTAAAGAGGCCTGGGGTTGTGTTGTTTTTCTTTAGTGTTGCTTTTCCTTGCAAAAGCTGTGTACACACCGTCCCACTGCTGTATTTACACCGCCTGCAGACCCCAGCCTGATATGACAGCACTGCAAAGCAAAGCATATGCTCCAAACCTGCTGCCTGTCCTGATAAACTGGGCATGATGGCCGTGTCCGGCTCCAGCAAAAAGCCCCAAGAAAAGCCAGGAGTGAGGCTCAGCTCAACTTTCAGGCTCCTCGTCTCGTAATCAGCCGAAAGCGCGTGAACGCAGGCTGTAAACATCACGACGTCATCGCCGCGTTAATCGGCACGAGCCTACCTTCCGCCGGGGCTGGTCACGGTGTCATGCTCAGGTCCGGACGACGATCAGCCGTCCAGAATTTCGGCTCTCGATGGAGGGAAGGATGTTTTCCTCTGGTCTTCCTCCCGCTTGTTGGGGGTGGGCAACGGGGAAGCGGGCGGAGCTGCAGTGGGTGTCCGAGGCTGCGTTCACACACGCGTGTCCAATCCGGTTTGTTTGGGAAGTCCAGATGTTTTTAACAGCCAAGCAGCTGCAAATTCTGACCGTATGACTGCATATCTCAACCTGTGTCATTAAACTTTTTTATTTATTATCATTATTTATGCAATTTTATTGCAGTCAGTATTAAACATATTTACATATTTGCAGTACTAAAAACATTACCTGTCTTTCCAGTCCAAAGTTCCCAATTTTTTCCATCACAAATAAATAAATAAATAAATAAATAAATAAATAAATAAATAAATAAAAGGTTTTGGAAAATCTCAATTCTCCAGCTCAACACGCTTGGAGGAGAGTGCTAACTGC